>NC_135220.1:6145842-6246292 GCF_052324685.1 Brachyhypopomus gauderio | reverse complement strand
TTACGTGAAGTGGAAGACTCATTCTCACTACGTTATCACCAGTAGGAATAAATTGCACTTTGCGAGAGGCTTCTTTCAGTTTCATGTTAGTAAGTCGGTACACACTTTCCTGAGCTGAAACTTCACGATTGTGTAAAAATACACTTCCGAGTTTCCGTAAAGCATGTTTAGCGTCAAGGTTACCTTGTTCTGTGGCTTCTTTTTGAGTACGTGACAAAAGCAATCCCATCTCTCTCTCAGCTTTGGAAATGTAAGAGATTATATACACAATGCAAGAATATGCATCAACTACAAACTGAATGTCCATATTTGCATTCCAACAACGTATAAGATCTCTGTTGTATTGGTTTACCCATATGTCACCTGGTTTTCTTTTTAGGACAAAAGTAGTTTTTCGAGACACTCTGATGTAAGCAGCTTCAAATATCTCTTGACTTATACCAAGCGAAGCAAATAACTCCTCAGTAGAATCAAAGATAACATCTGTATTCAATAACGCATCTTTTACTTTTTTCATGATAGCCTCTGCTACATCTTTTTCCATTGAAGGCATGTTATTACCTTTGGCTGATTCCACATAATTCTCATCTTTCTCTTTAGCATCTTTTTCAGGATTGTCAGTTTTACGCCTTGTTATAAATGTTCTGCTACTCGGTGGGCGTGGAAAATTAAAACGACAAGTTGTTTTCTTTTTTCTGCATGATTTTGAATGTCTTTTGCTGTGTTGTTGTACACTGGAAACAATGTCATGCATTTCTTTGTCATCCTCCGATGGCATTTCACATGTCACATAGTGATCTACAAATGACACAACTTCATCATCATCATTTTTGTCCACTTGAGGTGCATCCTTGACCCAAAACAAGCAGTGAGTGTGAGGTGAGCCACGCTGTTGAAATTCAACTCTGTAAAAGTAATCAACAATTTCGCCAATCGGTTGTGCTTCAGACATAATCACATCTTTAAGGAAATAGTGGAATCGATGTTCAAACATCCTGGCTGCTGTGACAGGGTTAGTTTTTATTAGAGCACATCTTTCTGACCAGTCTAGATCATCAGTAGAAGTTTCTCTCCCCTCTTGTTTGAGAATAGTTTGCAATAATTCTGGCCAACGCAGATCAGCAGATGAAAATGAGCAAAACCATGTGGGAATACCCAGTTGTCGCACCATTGCAAACAGGTCTTTTTGAACACTTTGCCAGAAAGGGGGTGTACCACGAATAGGTCTTAAGAATTTATACCCTTCATCAAAATTGAAAATGTTCTGCAAGGCTTCTCTGTTAGTCAACATTTCTGATGTAATCACAGGTTTGTTGCGTGTATCATGTCCTTTTCTCAATGCAATAGACACATTTGACACAATCTGATTTAACTCTGACAAATATTGACCATAAAAAATGTAATCCAAGTTCTTTGCAAAACGTCCGTCTGCGTTGAGTATTCTGGTGTTCAAGTATCTGCTCAGTGTGAGTTTCTCTTTTCTGTGGTCATGAAAAGTACCCGTACCATTTGGAAATAGAACTGGAAAACACTTTGCCTCATTTGAATGATCGTTCAAGAGCCTTACAGGATTATTACCTTCTGCAGGTGCCACAGACATTATGCCATCAAAGTGCTGATCCAAAACCTCTTGTGCAATATCAACAGGTTGTAAACAGGTATCCATGAACATACCGTGCTGTTGTCTGTCGTGCAAGGTTTCATCTATATCCACATCTTCAGATTCATTATTCTCATCATTGTTCTCCTCATCAACATGCTGTGTACATGTGTCATCAGGCTCTTGTGTTTCATGTTCAGTTTTATTTAGTGGATTGACCCAGTCATTATTAAATGTCACATCTCTGTAAAAGTCATTATGTTGTTTGAGGTACAATAATGCATCCTTTATTTTTTCTGTATTAACAAATTTGTACTCATAGTGCCCCTTGTAAGTCAATTTCCTCTTTAGTTTTATGCGAATCATCAAATCAACATTTTCTGTTCTTGGTAGCACTTCAGTTACATCTGTAATGTTAGATGGAACACACACAACAGGTCCATGAACACCATTCTGTCCACCTTTTGGTAAAGACACAAGTCTCATGAATGGAATATTCATCCCAATCAGATGTTGTTCAAGTGAGTTTAGATTGTGTAGTTCAGGTGGAATTGGTTCTAGTGCAAGATTGTTCATAACACTTTCTTCTGGCATTTTCCCATTAAGAATCTTTCTGTGACATGTGTAGCAAATCCACAGTGATCCAGCAGGGCCAGTTTGAATGTTACACTTAGGAACACAGGTATGACTACATCGATGTAAGTATGTGTCAGTAATACATCTCTCTGCTATGGAAACAACCTCCTGGGCTTTATTGAGATATGTATCTTTTCTGCATTTGATTACTTGATTCTTGAACAATAGTCGATGGCATACTGAGCACACATATTCAGGACCAGTACTTATTTTCTCTCTGAAGTTTTCAGTCACATAGTTAATATCTTTGTGTTTCCTTTTTTCTGTGTTCTTTCTTTCTTTACTTCTGTTTTTAGTAACGTTAGCATAGCAGATGTCTGTTTTATACCTCTCAATACCAAGTTGTTTCTTAGCTGCTTGATGTTGAGGATCATGATGATAAGCTTCAAAACTCCTCTCCATACTCTTCTTTTTCTTAGCCGTTTGATATTCTGGATCGGTATGATAAGCGTCAAAACTCTGTCTTTTTATAGTCTCTCTGTGATGTTCATTTGAGGAATATTTATTAATACTTAATTGTTTCACATGTTCCCTGTGTTCCATATCCGTCGCATATTTGTTTACACTTGCTTGTTTAACTTTTCCACTGTGTTCCATATCCGTCGCATATTTGTTTACACTTGCTTGTTTAACTTTTCCTCTGTGTTCCATATCCGTCGCATATTTGTTTACACTTGCTTGTTTAACTTTTCCACTGTGTTCCATATCCGTCGCATATTTGTTTACACTTGCTTGTTTAACTTTTCCTCTGTGTTCCATATCCGTCGCATATTTGTTTATGCTTAACTGTTTATTCCGTTCTTTATGTTGCGAATTCGTTGCGTATTCAACACTGCTACGTGTTTTGACACTATCTCTGTATATTTCATTTTCACGGTATCGTTTCAGTGTTCTCTGAATCTTTTCCTCCTGGCTTGTTCCATATTTGATTCTCCGTTTCTCAAGTTCAGAGCGACTGGACTTTGTTTCTGATTTTCTGCTGTCACATCTCTTTAAACCTAGTGCGGCACAGGTCTGTCCATCAGGAACTTTAACACACGTCACTACTTCATAATGAGACTCGCTACAATGTTTGAGGTATATTCCCGCATCTTGGTCGCAACTATTGCACGATGAATATTTTAGCCACGTATTTCTAGTGAATGTAAATATATTGGTAAAAAAAAGATCGGCTGCAGCTTGTATTTCAACTTCAGTAGCCCAGGTTCCCACGTATTTCATTCGGGAAGTAGCAAGATAATTTGCAACAGATGAAAACCCTTGTCGAAGACAGTTAATGTACTTAGATTCGTTTCTCTCCATTTGTGTAGTTACAGCACGTCGTATTTTTCTGTGTTCTTTCTCACTTCCGCTAATTGCAAATGCCAGTGATCTGAATAAACAGTTACCGTCACCAATGATAGTTTTTGTTTCACAAGGATCACCCATCGGTACTGGTATGATTTGGTCGCTACGAGCATGTTCGATGTACACAACGTTTTGCCTTAAACATAATGTCTTCTGCTGTTTCACTGTCAATGGACAAAACTGAAAGTATTCACGTTGTGTGTCGCCAATCAGCACGTCACTGTCATTTCTCACAGATACATCGGTAAGGTTGTTTACATGCTTCATTCGTTTACCAACATGCAGTTCGGGTACCGTTTTCACCTCGGAATCATTGTCAGCTGCTTTGCGTTTACTTTGCACGTTTGCTTTGCTGCAGGGTTGTGAACGGTCAAATGCGTCACCTTTTTTAGTTTCATTTTCATTTGTGTTACGATTTCGTTTTAGCACACTGCTGTAGAGCTCTCGGTGTGTAGTGACAGACAAACCACCTTGTGTTTTCTCTTCCGCTGTGCTTCTGCCAGTTATGTTCACAACAACGCCAGTAACTTCAAATTGTGCTCCTTCAGCTTTCAGTGAAAGACCAAGTATCATAACGTGGTTAAGTAATGATTCCATGTCAGCATAAAAAGCAGCCAAACTCTTGCCTGAATCAATACGTGCACCGTTTTCGCTTCGTGAATGAGAGTCAATCAGCACATACCAGGAGTCTTGTTTAATGATAGCACATGTATTCTCTTTAACAGTAAACAAACATGCTTCACATTGCATAAACACTCTTCGGATTGCCTCATCATGTGACATAAGAACGTTTTGTAACGGTCCATATTCAGTGACGCCAAACTTCCCAGTAAACATTTCATCATGAAAATTTATTGAAAAGTCATATCCACACACAGTGTATTCTGTAGGTACATCTGTAACATATAAATAGCCCAATGGATCATGAATTTTGCCGGCATCTCTTATATTGCTGTAGAATCTGTCACCATTCAGCAGAACATCATCAAGGTCTCTGATTGTCCAAGAAAGCACATTTTTTACTTTGTTAGTCATGATGGCAGTAATACTATTTGCAACACATTGTTTGTTACTGTTTATGCCAAACTTTGGATGAGCTTGATGAAAAGAACCTCTGAGCATATCCACATGTACACATTCATCAGAATCAGTTTTGCAGCTTGTATCTGGTAAGGTATTTGGCAAGTATTTGGCAATTGTATTTGGCAAGGTATTTGGCAAGGTATTTGGCAAGGTATTTGGCAAGGTATTTGGCAGGTATTTGGCAGCTTGAGTTTGTAAATTGCTTTGAGGAGTGCTCTTCAGGAGCACTCCCGTGTCAGTCAGACCTTTTTTGTCAAGGGATGAAGGCATAACCCCGTCAGTCAGAGACGAGATCTGGTCTGCAGGACAGCTGTGGCTCACAGGAACAGTCTCAGTCAGGACCTTTTTGTCAGGGGAAAAAGCCAGAACCCCGTCAGTCTGAGCCACAAGCCGCTCCGTAATCCTCCTCCTGGCTGCAGCCGACCTCAGCGAAGCTTTCGTGCGAGGCATCTGAAAATACAAACACACAACCAGTCAAAACCTATGATGTCTATCCCAACACGACATACTAATCAATCAATATTACTTAATACAAACAGCACATATCAAATCATAAAAAGAAAAAAGGTAAAAAAAAATCAGAACAGACATTGTATTCGTGACAGGTGTATTCATGACTAATTTCTTACTTGCATACATTGTTACAGTATTGCATATAGAAATTACTGTGAAGTAAATGCCTTCCTAACACCATGTTATACAAACTAAGCATTACTTTATAATCAAGGGACTTGATTCAAGGGACCATTTCCACTAATGTACATTTTTCAGAATACAATGAGCAAAACCACGCTTTACTGCTCATTTAAAAGCTGTATAGCTTTAAAACAAATAACCACATCAGAATACTTGATCAGACAAGCTTAAGTTGCAAATATGTACATCACTAAACACTTTCAGCTCAACAGTTTAAAAATGTATTGTGTGTGTGAGATGTGTTCAGCAGGCTTTGCTTCAACAGGACATTCTTGCTTCTTCCTTGGAACGCCAACATTCATTCTTCATCTGATTCAGGAGCTTGATGTCAGCAGCACCTGTGTAACAGCTGTTTCATATACTCTACTTGTGCTAAGCACTGATCACTTAGTGTATATATAAATAAACAATTTAACACATTAAATGTCTTTGTTCCAATAGCGTAGTTAATCTAACAGACAAGTTAAACAAAAACATTCCATTTGGTTCCACTTTAGCAATTAAAACATATTACCACATAATGCATTGTGAAACAGAATATGTATTATGAAAATGTTGCTGGGTGTTATCGTGCCCATGCTAACTTCTAAGCATTAATTTCAATAGTAGTTAAATTAATAATACATTGTTCAGCTCATCATTTGTGCACTTACTCAACTGGACACTAAACTCAACCATGTTTACTCACTATATAATAATTTTGTATACCACCACTCAACACTAAATCAACTTCACAGCTAAAATGCATGTGTGTGTCATCTTCATACAGCAGGCATTGCTCCAAGATTAATCTTGTGTGTGTGGCACATCATCTAGCAGGCGTTGAGTGGCATCCTCAACCAGCAGGCGTTGAGTGGCATCCTCAACCAGCAGGCGTTGAGTGGCATCCTCAACCAGCAGGCGTTGAGTGGCATCCTCAACCAGCAGGCGTTGAGTGGCATCCTCAACCAGCAGGCGTTGAGTGGCATCCTCAACCAGCAGGCGTTGAGTGGCATCCTCAACCAGCAGGCGTTGTGTGTGTGTGTGTTATTCTTGTGTCTTAATTGTCACACCAACAGCACATTTCACATCTTTCAAAGTTGATCAGTATCATGTAATCAGCAGCACATGTGATACCTGTTGCACATACTCACAAGTGTATTACCATTTGATGGGCTATTTTATAGCATGCATTAAATATTTCTAGTGCAAATACTACACATTCACTGCATTAATGTAATTACTGCTGCATAATCTTTAAACTATTGGACAGAATATTCATGAGCCAATTAAACTGTGAGAATGCATCAAATTGTCCTCAACACAGAATACAATGAAGACTACTTCAAGACATCCGCTACACTGCAGTTTACTCTGTTCCAAATAGGAGTATAAATTTAGTCTAGGCAATAAGCAGGTTAACTTACTGTACCTAATCAAGTTTCAAACATCAAAGCACAATTAAGACAGGGTACACATTGAACAGGACTTTGAGAAGTTGGAGCTGCAGTTTCTGAGTTCTCTTCTATACATTTTACATTATTGCTTCCAAGTGTTTACATATCACTACAGATACTCATCATAAATGAACAATTATTCTGCAACACATCAACTACTCTCACCATTCATTGTGTGCACCGTTTTATAAAGGTATACCAGTTCAACCACTGTTCATACACGATACACTTCAAACGTACCTTTAATGTGTTCCAGCACAATTCTCCTTCACCACAATTCTCCTTCACCAACAAGCTATTCATACAAAATAGACAAAACACATTTGTAACAGTTAGTAAACATTAAGGGGTTAAAAAATTCATATGTATAATTTTAAAAAGCTGCTATAACGACATGAATCATCAATTGGACAAACACTTAGAATCTTTCTATTCTACTTAAGGCTACAGTTATACAGCATTACTAAAGCCCCATACTTATCAAGTTATTTGGCTAGTGTATATAAGTATGGTATGGAAGTTTATCTATGTTAATTTTAAAATGAAAATGTGAAAATAATTAAAATATTAGTCCATTCTAACTTCTAAGCATCAATTTCAACACAGGTTGTTAAATTAATAATACTATATAATAATTTTGTATACACCACTCAACACAAAATCAACTCCACAGCTAAAATGCATGTGTGTGTGGCATCTTCATCCAGCAGGCGTTGTGTGTGGCATCTTCATCAAGCAGGCGTTGCTCCAAGATTATCGCGTGTGTGTGGCATCTTCAACCAGCAGGCGTTGTGTGTGTGTTATTATTCTTGTGTCTTAATTGTCACACCAACAGCACATTTCACATCTTTCAAAGTTGATCAGTATCATGTAATCAGCAGCACATGTGATACCTGTTGCACATACTCACAAGTGTATTACCATTTGATGGGCTATTTTATAGCATGCATTAAATATTTCTAGCGCAAATACTACACATTCACTGCATTCATGTAATTACTGCTGCATAATCTTTAAACTATTGGACAGAATATTCATGAGCCAATTAAACTGTGAGAATGCATCAAATTGTCCTCAACACAGAATACAATGAAGACTACTTCAAGACATCCGCTACACTGCAGTTTACTCTGTTCCAAATAGGAGTATAAATTTAGTCTAGGCAATAAGCAGGTTAACTTACTGTACCTAATCAAGTTTCAAACATCAAAGCACAATTAAGACAGGGTACACATTGAACAGGACTTTGAGAAGTTGGAGCTGCAGTTTCTGAGTTCTCTTCTATACATTTTACATTATTGCTTCCAAGTGTTTACATATCACTACAGATACTCATCATAAATGAACAATTATTCTGCAGCACATCAACTACTCTCACCATTCATTGTGTGCACCGTTTTATAAAAGTATACCAGTTCAACCACTGCTCATACACGATACACTTCAAACATACCTTTAATGTGTTCCAGCAGAATTCTCCTTCACCAACAGGCAATTCATAGAAAATAGACAGAACACATTTGTAACAGTTAGTAAACATTAATGGGTTAAAATAATTCATATGTATAATTTTAAAAAGCTGCTATAACGACATGAATCATTAATTGGACACTTAGAATCTTTCTATTCTACTTAAGGCTACAGTTATACAGCGTCACTAAAGCACCATACTTATCAAGTTTTTGGGCTAGTGTATATAAGTATGGAAGCTTTTCTGTGTCAATATTAAAATGAAAATGTAGCCTAACACGCATGTTCCACACATACAAGCAACTTTGAGCTCAAAATTCAAATGCAATAACTCCATTTACATTTGCAATGTGATAGACGTCTATTCATATTTCACATACATTTTGGTGCTGACAAACCACCGACACAAAAAAACATTCACATTCAGACTAGTATAAAAAGCACAAATTGCCTCTGCAAGCACGTACATTTTTATACACAACGTAAAAAATTATATACATAACATACTCATAGTCCATTATTTTGACTAAAAAAATTAAAACCTGTGCGTGACCAGGTTTTCCAACGAGCACAAAACATGCATAGCAACACTCGACCCAGCAGACGCTTCATTTACCCAAATACACCATTATCTGGGCTACATTAAACCATATACACGAATCGCCCGATTGTACAGTTATAAATCAGTACGTGTAAGTGCTACTACTTCACTACATCTACAACCACGCCTACTCAGCCAGCGCCCTCGTGGTCAGCTGCACTGGGCGCCGCCATTACAGGCACAAGACCCACACGCCATCTTAGAGCAACTACAAAACCGCTCTTACTCATACATATACAAATCATGTATACTTGCTCATACATGTACACTGCAAATATATGTAACATCAAATAACTCGTTTTCATGAAAGAACTAGGCAATATAAATGAAAACTGATGGCACTCTGGACAACTACAACAGCACAAAAACGTTCCGCTAGCATACGCACGGAACATGCTAGCGTTGTACTAGCGAACGCACTAACCACGTTATAACATACTTTAATCCTTTATTTAGCTCATTTGCCATCTCATACACTAAAACGTCCATCTAAACACAATTAACCAAACAATCTAGAGCAAAAATCCGACGTCAAAAACAACACATTTCTGACATTTGTCTAATCGGACTAGCATGCTAAGCGCAAACAGCATGATAGCATTGAACTAGCACACGCGCTAATTACATTATAACATACTTTTATTCTTAATTTATCTCATTATCTCCCTCACTAAACTTTACGTCCACACAAGTAACTTTATCACAAACAAGAACATTAACCCAGCATATTAAAAAACAGCACATTTTAGACAATTGTCTTACACTACTTAAGAGACCAAAGCACATCTTACCTCAACAAGAGCAGAATGCACGAAAGAACCTGATCGCACGTGCGAGGGAACATTCTGGGGCGGGGCCATCGACCAGAACAGGATACACGGGCAGCAGACACCCTTCAACAACCACAATGACTTTAAGTCCACATTAGTCAGTCTTTTAAAGCCATCACATTTGTTGTGATCCTAATATTTATGATTCTGAAAATCAAATAATTAGAAGTAAATGTCTTGTGTGGTTTTCATGTCCCATGGCCTCAAAAACACACACACAGAGCCCTGTAAGTAAACATGCACTCACTTTCTTTATTATACTTGGCTACCACAAGAACACCATGACAAACCAAAATAAGTATTTGTCAGCATGTTGATAAATTCTGTTTTTTTTTAATTATTATTTAGTCATGTTTTTTACTGCCTCATAGGCCTATTGTCTAGACTTCTCATTAAGAAATCCACTTCAAGCATTCTAATCAAAACGTATCACATATAGCATAAACACTCACAGATCTACCTACAGTACTCACTACACATGGTCTTTTCTCCCTCTTATCTCTCTCTGTATTACACACTCCACCATATTATGTCAGACATGCTCACTGTGACAACTAACACTGCCCATTATACACACACAGACACACATTCACATACAGCCCTTACTCATGAACACTTTCACATAATCACAACAAACCTATCTCTCTCTCTCTCTCTCTCTCTCTCTCTCTCTCTCTATCTCTCTCTCTCTCTCTCTCTCTCTCTCTCTCTCTCTCTCTTTATTATACATGCACACACATGCACTGGCCTACCTATTGGTTTCATATACACATTGCTTCACCCATACCTACCCAGTGATTACATACATGCTTACGCATCTCAGTCATAGGTTCAGCACATACACTACATACACCATCATCAGACATGTGAGTTGTCTGTGACAACTGACACTCCTAAAACCTCTTCATGACATATATATTTCATATTGCAACTGCCCCATAACTACACTGCCCTAGCCATTCTTATCCATACTTCAGGGACTAACAATCACATGCACAAACTAACATTTAGTTTGTTTTTGATAACACTCACACACTCTCTCTATCACACACACACATACACAAACAAATACAGCTCTAGCTCATGAATGCTTTCATGTACTCACACCAAACGTCACAGGCACACTCCTGTCTTGTCAGACATGTGAGTTCACTGTGACAACTGACACTGCCCATTATACACACACTCACTGCTGTGTAGTGAAAGTCTAAACAGCGAATGCCAGGGTGAGTCTGACTCCTCAGCCCACAGCTCTGCCCAGTTTTGGGGAGGGCTTGATTTCAGAGCTCAACTAGGTGAGGAAAAGCAATATGTAGCCTTTCCCTTTTACTCTTCCATCTAGAGGTTGCTGAGCACTTAACCACTTAACGCACGCACACACACACACACACACACGTGCAGTCAAAGGCCAAGTGGTTTATATATGCAAACTGAGTGAAAGTCACAATGTACACGAGTAGATGATTGGCAAATATTTTTATTAAAGATGAAATGATGAGTGATGGGTTTGTTTTGGTTTACAAAGATAAACAACTGACAATCAATAAGAGCTGTGTGAAGGATATATACAGCATGTTAAACAATGTAGTCCTACAAGAAATAACTAATAATTATGATTACGACAAGCATAGTCATCTACTTAGTTGTCATTCCTGAGAAGTCGTAGGCACTATGATAGTGCTTCTGTATGTGGTATGAGAAGACGACTAAACACCAGTAGCCAATCTGTGCAACAAATGTCATGGTAGAGGTGCAAATGTGCATAACAAGTGGCCCATTAATTGCAGTATTTTTCAAGCATTGTGTGAGTCCTGTAGTGCTTCATAGTGTCTTACGATGAAAGAAAGTCCACGTGAATGCAGAAATCATCAGTGCACTGGAGTGTACAGATTTCTCAAGCTGTTCATATTTCAATTCACATCCAACTCACATAGTATGTTAAGGCATAATATTGCCCATTATACGCAAACACAAACACACACATTCACATATACAGCCCTAATTCATGAACACTCTCAATCACACCAAGCCTATCTCTCTCAGTCTATTACACATGCACACACACATGTACTGGCCTACCTATGGGTTTCAAATACACATTGCCCTAGCCATACCTACCCAGTGACGACACAAACACACACGTGCACAAGCACAGGCACACACATGCTTACTCAAGTGTTTGCATCTCAGTCACAGGTTCAGCAGGGAGTGACACAGAGCCACAGTCTCCCACACACGCTGCCACTCACACAAACATCCCCCCGTCAACCACCACACAATACGTGGGAAACATATTGTAATTGCTGAAATTTTTCTTATTATTAGGGTTCACACACATAGTGTGGGAAACCTATTGTAATTGTTAGGTTGTTTCTTCTTCTTTTGGTCCATATCTCCCACACTGTAGGTCCTAGAAATAAAATTCCACTTCAGTTGCATTCCTTGGCTCAAGCCAAACGAAAAAGCCTCAAGAACCGCCCACTTAGATTTTTTGCTAATTTGCATAATAAGCAAAACTACTTTTTTATACGATTTTGGTGTCAAAATATTCACAAGAATCTCATTATCAAACATTTCGACATTTCCATACAGTCTGGTTGTCACATGTCAATCAATAGCTCAGAGGAGTGGCCAAATTTACTTAAGAAGCTGTATCTCAGCAACGCTTTGACCAATCTTCATGAAAATTTATCAGTTGTTAGGGCAAATGACTCAGAGGTAACAGGTCAAAGCTGGCCACGATTGTCCAATAGGGGGCGCTATAACATGGGAAAAACTGTTTCTCAGAAACCATTAGTCACATCAAGCCAAAACTTTACAGGCATCATCAGGGGCCCAAGTGATATCAAGACACACAATGATGACATCATCACTCAAAAAACCATTTATAGCCTGAGGTCTTTGTGAGGTATACCAAGTTTGGTTCAAACTGTCGGGGGCGCTACAGTACCCAAAAACCTATAAAATCATAAAAACGCATGCTGCAATCTTGTTATGCATAATACAGACAAGTAATTGGCCTTGTATGATTCAGCTCAATGAGATCTATAACATTGCAATTACATCTCATAACAAAAAGTGCACTGCCTGACCAGAAATGAACCTTTTAATTCACCAAAATGTCATTGCATTACTGAGATTAATGAGTTATCAGTATGATAGTACTTGGGCTCCATCTAGTGGCCAAACACCGAAACTGACTGAAAACTATTGCTCACATGAAACACCACACAAACACACACAAAGCTGATCTCAGCATGTGATTTAGTTCTGTGATCTGAATCATTTTGCCAATACACATTATTTTGATCCTTTTGGGCCTTTAGTGCCTCAACTGAATCTTTTTTTTTTACATAAAGTACACTGCCTGACCAGAAATGAACCTTTTAAGTCACCAAAATGTCCTATTTCATTAATGAGATTAATGAGATATCAGTATGGTAGTACTTGGGTCCCATCTAGTGGCCAAACACCAGAACAGACTGAAAACTATTGCTCACATGAAACACCACACAAACACACACAAAGCTGATCTCAGCATGTGATTTAGTTCTGTGATCTGAATAATTTTGCCAATACACATTATTTTGATCCTTTTGGGCCTTTAGTGCCTCAACTGAACCTTTTTTTGCACATTGATTTATTTGTGCATTTTTTCCATTCAAACAGCTTCTTTTCACATTTTGGGGTCTAAAGGACCTTTTGGGCCTCTGCCTATTGAGGCCAAGAAGCCTATTCGTGTGTGAACCCGCCAATTGCCGCTTGCGGCTATATTTATTATTATTTTTCTCCGCATAAAACGCATACTGCAGCCTAGACCGTAAAGGCCAGAGACACCAAACTTGGCAGAATGGTGTAGTCTCTTTGCGAGACCGTGCTAAAGCACAGAGACCCACATTGGCCTGATGGTGGCGCTATAGCGCACCATTTTGCGTTTTGGTCCATATCTCCCAAACCGTAGGGCCTAGAAACAAAATTCCACTTCTGATGTATTCCAAAAAAAAAATAAAAAAAAAAAGCCTCAAGAACCATTAAGCTCCGCCTACTTAGATTTTTTGCTAATTTGCATAATATGCAAAACCTACTTTTTTGTACTAGTCCCTGGTTTTTCATCGGATCACCACAACCTTGGTGTCAAAATATTCAGGAGAATCTCATTATCAACGTTGCTTAAAAACATTTTGAGATTTGCATACAGTCTGGTTGTCACATGTCAATCAATAGCTCCAAGGCGTGGCCAAATTTACTTAAACAGCCATATCTCAGCAACGCTTTGACGGATCTTCATAAAACTTTAACAGTTGTTAGGGCACATGACTCCGAGGTCATAGGTCAAAGCTGGCCACGATCGTCCAATAGGGGGCGCTATAACATGGGAAAAACTGTATCTCAGAAACCATTAGTCACATCAAGCCAAAACTTTACAGGCATCATCAGGGGCCCAAGTGATATCAAGACACACAATGATGACATCATCACTCAAAAAACATGGCCGCCATGAGCCAATTAATTTTTATTTGAATTAATTGGCCATTTGACAGACTTACCATTGGCCAAACAACATGAAACCTCACCACTGTGCATATCTTAGGACTATGTGTCATGCTGTGCAGTTTTGAAACATTTGGCCACTAGGTGGCGCTATTTGTGAAAATCATGCATAACTCCTCCAAATTTTCACTTAGGAACATGCAACTTGTTTCTTTTTATTCCTTGCAGTAGACCTGACAACTTTGCAATTACAAGTCCTATTAAAAAATGCATACTTTTGTCACATTCATCTATTGTTTGAAAATAGCTATTTACAAACTAGTCATAGGAATTTGATCCAATTATGGAAAAATTGCTATGAGCATAATCAGTAGACTCTGTAGGTAAAAACTGAGTAAAAAAATGTTGGATTTTTATTTTTCTGATTGGTCCATTTTCCCATTATATCATTGTGGCCATGCCATATATGACCTATATTGCTATAACTCATGAACCATGTATGCAATCAATTCCCAATTTGAAAGGCTTTTATATCCTGAAGTCCGTGTGAGGTATGCCAAGTTTGGTTCAAATTGGCCTGTCGGGGGCGCTACAGTACCCAAAAACCTAAGAAAACATAAAAACTCATGCTGCAATCTTGTTATGCAGAATACAGACAAGTAATTGGTCTTGTATGATCCAGATCAATAAGTTCTATAACATTGCAATTGCATCTTATAACAAAAAGTGCACTGCCTGACCAGAAATGAACCTTTTAATTCACCAAAATGTCATATTGCATTACTGAGATTAATGAGATATCAGTATGGTAGTACTTGGGCTCCATCTAGTGGCCAAACATCGGAACGGACTGAAAACTATTTCTCACATGAAATACCACACAAACACACACACAAAGCTGATCTCAGCATGTGATTTAGTTCTGTGATTTGAATCATTTTGCCAATACACATTATTTTGATCCTTTTGGGCCTTTAGTGCCCCAATTGAACATTTTTTTGCACATTGATTTATTTGTGCATTTTTTCCACTCAAACAGCTTCTTTTGGGTCTAAAGGACCTATTGGGTCTATTGCCTATTGAAGCCAAGTGGCCTATTCGTGTGTGAACCCGCCAATTGCCGCTTGCGGCTATATTTTGACTTTCTTCCTCTCTCTTTCATTTAAAGTGCAGGCACAATAAGAAATGCACAAACATCTCCATCTTCAAGTAGAAACCATGTTGGGGTTTATTTTGGTCTGGAGGTCTGGCTGGCAGCTCTCAGTTGATTGAGAGGTTCTTCACAAACTCGTTTAGGCTCTTGCGGCTTGGCATAGGTGGACAGTGCCCCCCCTTACGCTTCCACCCCTCCCGTGGACTGTACCACTGTTGCTGGAGGTCCCCAGGAGGTACCAGAGCAGAGGAAGCACCTTCTGCTCAACCAGTTGTGGCTTGCAGGGGTAGAGTTCCCTAACCAGCTCTATAAAAAGAACAAGATAAATAAATCAACCCTGGAAAGTACTGGGTTATTGCAGAAGCATTTTCTTAACCTAGAAAGATTTAATTCAATTAAAGTGACAGTATTTGGTAACTATGGTAACTCTCTGGAATGATTATTATCAATATTATAAATATTATTAATAAATATAGGAATTATAGTATTTCTGGTAAATCTTTTATCTTTTTTTTATCTCTGGCATCTCTTAGCATATCAGTGGAATGACTTTCTGAAATAATTGTTTTTTGATAAATGTATTTGAATTTGTAGAATATTTCTGTATACACAACCACAAAAGATTAGACACTGTATATTGTATACTTACCTGCAACTTTATCAACAAGATCCACTTTAGCTTTTCCACTGAGAAATCGAGCCTTTGTGCAAAACAGTTGAAGAAGTAGTGTTATCTGAAAAAAGATAGATCAAGGACAGTGTTGGTCAAGTTCAGCAATATTTACAGTATGGTAATTCTTTTTAGAAACTTGTCCTGCTTTATCAAAACAACTAATTATTCACATAAAATGTTACACTTTAACTAAATATATATGAACAGTATCTGATAGGAGAACAAAGCTCTGTTTGCAAATGGTCATTTGGAACACATATGCATAATTATTTGAGTGCATATTAGGCAGAACAAAAGAGCCTAAGCACATCCACTGTAAACTCCATTATTTAACAATCTGCTGTCAGATAACGCAAGATCTCCTGTCAGTCTTTTTTTTTCTCTTTATATTGGACTGTGCCTTAATATGAAAGGAAATTTCCATTTGATCTGCACCACAAACATCTAGCCAAAGAGCAGGAACATTCTTTTACCGATTTGTGTGAACCTTTTCCCCAAAGGTAAAACAGAACACAATCATTGTTGTTGTTGTTTTTCTAAAGCCCAGTGGCATGTGTTCTTCAAGATGTTTTGTAAAGAGAGAAATGAACCCACCAAGGTTATTGATGAGAGCTTGAATGGCACCTATTGTTGCCATGTAGATGGCGTTATTCTTGGAGTTGAGGTGATTGTCCACTATAGCTGGGACTAAGATCTAGACCACTTGGGCCAGGTTGTCTCTGAGCAGTGCTGGCACATCTGAGCAGTGTGATGTGCCAGCATTTAAAATGTGCCAGCATTTAATGTTCTCCAACGTATGACCCCCTTTACCAGGCGTACTCAACTAAATTTGTCCGCGGTCCAATTTTGGCATATACCTGTGACCTGAGGTCCAGGGGGGGGGGCGGGGGGGGGGGGGGGGGGGGGGTGAGGGGGTGTTGTGGTGTTTTGTCCGAAACGATATGTGGTAGAAACACCCCTCAAAACAGGGGAATGAACATTTACCTGACCAATTTTAATGTTGCTATGTGTTTCAGGTTTGAAAAGTGCTGGAATTTAGGTTAAAGTACTTTAAAATGCTTGAAATTGTAACTACTTGGTTTCACAACAAATATCTGTCTGACTGAATAGTTATCTTGTATTAGGTTAACAAATACGAGCCTCTTATAATTCCAGGACGAAACATGAGAACGTGAAGACGTGAAGATTGGGCGTTTTTTAAATAAACAACCATTAAATAATGTGATAAAAAGCGAATTATTTCGAGTATATGTATAAATATTTAACTTAATTATGTTTAACATGCTGGGAAATATTGAAATGGACCTTGAAAGTGACGTACAAGTGCTTTAATTCCACCTTATGAAGGTGTATGAACCCTGAAAACGTGACTTTGTTCATTGCGCTGAAGCGCGGCGCGCGCGAAGTTACAGGTGCACGACCTCGCGAACCGACAGCGCGGAGCCTCAGCGATTACCTTATTTTCGCCGCGCGGACCCTCGCGCCGCTCGCGAAGCGTCAACCAGGCTTGTAGCCCGGGGGGGGGGGGGGGGTGGCGAACGTAAGTTGTTGAGCGGGGGTGGCAAACGTAACACTCGTGACGGAGTGTTTTTTCAATAGCCCTGAAATAAATGTTACGGTTTTGTTTTGGTCCGTATCCAGTTAATCAGGAATGAGATTGGGTCCGGACAGGACTGCGTTCGGGTCCGGATCCGGACCGCGGTCCGCCAGTTGAGTACCCCTGCCCTATACAGATCACTTCTGAAAGCTGCTGAAAACATTAAAAATCAATTCAGTTCAAATGAGTTACCGGGAACATGTTGCCCACGACCATATATGGGTTGTCTTCGCAGTCGACCACCAGCTGATCAATGCACTTGATGCGCTCCCTGAAGTCTTTTGAACCCAGCAGGGCCTTGAGCTGCTTGACGTACTCCGTCTTGTCTGCAATGCTAAGGATGTGTGCCCTGCTGCTGTCTTTGCTGAACACACACAAGAGAGAAAACACAAGGATTGGGTTATAGTGTTGAAACACAAAATGAACAAGGCTGCAATCAAATTAAACCAACATCAAAACCATCAAAATTGCAAACATCAAAGCAGTTCCAATCAGGATGCACTTTTTTGTTGTTGTTTTGATTTTTGTTGTTGTTTGATTTTAAATATTCACCTGCTGGCAAACTGAGGAGGAGGTACGCATGACTCCACAGCTGGGATGGAGCGCCTGCCTCGAGCTGTGTATCCTGAGGCATCTCACCCAGATCCTAAAGCCACATCAACATCATGGAGTGATGATATTGAAGTCCACATGTTGCTTCATACTTTGGTTCTATCCCAAAGGTTTCAAGCCGGTTCATTTTGAACCATGCTCTGTCCTTTAACTACTGGGTCTGGGACTACACTGTGCATGCCCTACTGTAAATACAATGTATGGTGCCACGCACTGCCCTGTACTTTAATATTTTTTTTACAATATATGTCTACCATCACAGTTTAGATGGTTTTTTTTTGCAGTCTGTTTCACCTAAAGGTTTTGTGAATAAGCTTTGTTTAGTGAGTAAACATGGGGCATAGTGGCTGAATGGGATAAAAAATCCTCATCATGTATGCAAACATGTTCCATTTATACTCCTTGTCTAACCTGAGTTAGTTCTGAAGTCCTTCTAAAAACCACTCATGTGCAAGAACATCCTCGAGCACAGGACGTTTTGCAGGGTCCTTTTGAAGACACCATGTTATCAGATGGCGGCAGTCTGTGTGTGTAGCAACGGGATTAGTTGAGAAAGAAAATCAATTACCATCTGAAACTTCTGATCTGACTGTTCTAATGGCTTATTCAAAGTTTATAAATGACAGAACTGTACAGAAACCTCCATCACTAACAAAAAAGACTGAACAAAACTTTATCATTTTAAGACGGTTACAAAATGTTGTATTGCCAATTCTCCATTCTTCATTAGTCCATTTTATCAATCTGTGGTTGTGTATTACATTACCAGATTAAATAATTACATAAATGATCATTTTGCAATTTAGACTTTCTAGTTATCTTGAAGATGCTTCTGCCTTTTCACCTCTGGATGGGTTTCCACTGAAGCACAGGTGTGCCTCAACAATGTCCTCCACCTTCTCAAAGGGCAGATGTCCACAGATAATACTGTAGAGGAGCACACCCAGACTCCAGATGGTGGCTTGACGGCCCTCATACGTCCTGTCAACCTGCCATTCAGGTGGGCTGTATACCATGGTGCCTGAGACAACGAGAGAGAATCATCAATAACAAAATAAAATGTTTATAATAGTCTCTAATTTGATCCCATTTTTTAACTTGAGGTGCACATTTCATTCCTATGGTGAATAACCTCTAAAGTGCCTGTAGGGTCCGGTCTTAAGCAGATCGCCACAGCCAAAGTCGATCAACTTGACGTCAAGGGTGTCCAGGTTCACCAGAAGGTTCTTTCCCTTGATGTCTCTATGCAGAACTCCACGGTCATGGCAGTGAAGGACAGCCTGAACCACCTGACGCATGATCCGTCGTGCCAGTGGCTCAGGCAGTTGGCGTTGGTGCAAGTTCAAGAAGTCAAACAGGTCTATGCAGGGGACGGGTCGCTCCAGAATCAAGATGAAGCACTTGTGGCACTCAAACCATTCTAGGAGCTCCACAATATGCTCACAACGAGGTGGCTTGCACACCATCTCCATTAAAGCCACCTCTAAGGGGAGACGGCGAGTATTGCCGGGCTAAAATTAAGGAAGACTTGGTTAGTATGGGTTTGAAGTTTTATAGTGGAATTATGGTTAGCAGGTTAACATGAAAGGGATCTGGATTGGTACCAATCATTAGATGAAACCTGAATCTAAAATGTGAACTGTTTTCCATTCGTGTTGTGAGTCACTGAATGGAAAATTAACAGCTTTGCGTTTATAGTCCCTTTACAGTTTTACCCATCTAAAAAGTTCCAAACATTGTTGCAATATTACATAAGTAAAGGTATTGGACTTACAACAGTGATGAACCTTTCTGCGTGATACTTTGGCACAAATTTAATGGCGATCTGGTCACATAAAAAACACAGGAAGTGAAGTTATTTACACAAAACAGACAGTATATTTAACATATCTAAGGGCTTTCAGATGGTAGCCACAGCTTCTCGGGTAACTCATAAATCTGGAGTCTGATAAATACTCATCCACAGATTACCAAGCTTATCACATTGTATAATCAGGATCTTTGTGTTCAAAAAGTGGAAAAAGGTCAAGGTACATTAGACTTGACCACTTGATTGCCATGTGAATAACAAAGGATCTCTAGGGAAAACTCATAGCTCAAAGTTCTAATCACAATCTAAAATAGAAATTAGGTCCCACAATCATTCTTGTATTGTGTGCTGATGCTCACCTGTTTTCCATCAGCCTTGCGGACTCCTGCATACACTGAGCCGAATCCTCCTGTGCCCAGAAGACGTCCCGCAGTGTAACGTGAAGTGAAGCTCACTACATGAAACAAAAAAAGTTACATCCTTGTAACTGCAAAACATTATTCAACATGGAGAACTAGATTTAAAACATTGTTGTGTAATGCAGTGTTAACAGCAAAGCAATTTACGTGCAAGCGCAGTGATCACACATGTAGAAGCTGAAGAGCAGGCAACACTCACCAGAACTGTTTGAAAGGGACGGGCGTGCTCTGATCAGACTGGGAGCTCGTCTGCGTCGTGGCAGTAAGTGTTTAGTAGGGACAGCCGTGGGGGGGCTGGGATGAAGCGGGGGAATCAAACTTTTGACGGGACTTCTGGGGGTGCGTGCATTGCTGGGGCTCGTGGGCAAATCATCCATGAGGACATCGGTCTTAGTCTGGGCTGGAACATTACTGTTCAGCTGCAGGTCTGATGAGAAGGAGGTTCATAGGTAAGCGGTAAGGTAAAGTTCTCAGGAAACAGGAGGGGAGCGTTTGCCGAGGTCAGCCGTTACCTTTCAGAGGTGCCGCGTCGTCTGGGCTCACGTCCTTCACCGTGTGCCTAAGGCTGCGCTTCATTCGCTGCGTGTTCTGCCGATCCGTCTGTGCGGCTGGAGCTTCTTGCTGCTCCAGACGAGGCTGACGCATCTTATATCTTGGAATCCTAGACACCTTTGTCCTCTTCTGGGAATACACACGTACGAATCACCACAAAACATGGAGTGATGATATTGAAGTCCACATGTTGCTTCATACTTTGATTCTATCCCAAAGGTTTCAAACCGGATCATTTTGAACCATGCTCAACCACTGTGCATGTCCTACTGTAAATACAATGTGTGGTGTCACGCACTGTCCTGTACTTTATTATTTGTTTACAATATATGTCTACCATGACAGTTTAGATGTTTTTTTATTGCAGTCTGTTTCACCTAGAAGTTTTGTGAATAAGCTTTGTTTAGTGAGTAAACATGGGGCATAGTTGCTGAAAGGGATAAAAAATCCTCATCATGTATCCAAACATGAATCGCCACCTTGGATTTCAGAGTGTGGACAGTGTCCCTGATGGTTGCCAGGTCTTTGGCAGGGATGTACTTTTCCACCATCTTATCAAAGTCATGGTGGGAGGACAGGAACAGCAGCATACGCCGGCCCAAGCGCCTGAGACGAGGAACAGACCCCAAAACAGGAGAGAACCGAGAGTGAGGGATCCATGACTCACAGCATCTATTACTATCTGGGAAATTGAATAAGCTTTGTAGAATTCTCGTTCTGATCACAATACTAACCTGGTTTCTTGGGAAGAGTCCTGTGCCAACTTGGAGACTGCAGGAATAATTCGCTCTGCACCAATCTTCTCTACCAAAGTAGCCAAGTGCCGAGCAGTACACTTTCTTACTGCAGCATTCAGATGACTTTTGAGGAAAACAGAAGGAAAAAAATTAGGGCATTCAAAAAAAGAAGGTAATAACTATTAATCCATCCAATCAATGTATACAGTACAACTTTTTGCTTCTATAAAGAAACTTAATGCCCTTATGTATGATCTACGTGCACAATCAAATGATCATATTCTATTCAATGGCTTAGTTTGCAACAGTTAGTGTATATATGTATTTTTTAAACAGAAAATGTTTGTATGTCCTCTGTGAGCTAGCTAACTAGCCTATTCTTTAAGTGGTGTGAAGGGCAGTTTGGATCAGCAGAGCGGAGATGGAACTCAATAAAAAAAATATTTAAGAGGATAAATAACTAAAAATATTGATATAGGCCAGGGCAATATTTTGAAAGAACAATGGAGAAGTAAAAACAGCAGCCATAATCAGTGTTGTGTTAGCTTCTTGTGACTGTTGTTGCTATCTGAAAGCCACAGTTTAAAGCTCACTGCATGCTAACTGACCAGAGTCCTCCAGCAAGAAGGGCGTTCATGCTCCGAATGGGGGTGCAGTTCTGCACCATGCTGTCCAGAGCTGTGTCCACGTCCTGCCTGATGAAGCCATTGGCCTCCGCTGCTTTGTGGAGGAGGACCTTAGCTGTAGCCTCCACTTCCTGGTCCATCCCTTTCTGCAGGCTGGAGTACAACTCCCTCAAGGACACCACCGCCATGCGGGACACTGCAGAGCGCAGGTGCAGCACCTGCAGGAAAGACGACGTTCCAGCTCGTTTCAGCCACATCCAACACTGCCACCGCCATCTTAATAAGTATAATCCACCACTGCAATGTGTTATGTAGGCCTAAATACCTTAATCACTAATTACAGTTAGATATGCCATCTGAATTTACAGATACACAGTCAGCAAATATAGTGGCTTACCTCTTGAATAAGAACAATGCAGACATCATGAAGCCTGCTGCCAAGCACATCAGCGTGATACCGAGCCAATCTACGGATTGACATCAATCCTTCAATTTTCTTCTCCCTGTATGAAGATATTGGACATAGACACACACTGTAACCATCGGCTACTGAAAGTAAAAAATGCTACAAGAAAAGGGACAAAGAGGAAAAAACTTCACTAAATACATGCATACATACCATATATGCAGAACACCATAAATGACTTGCTGTTTAACCTGCCCTAGCCAAATGCTTCAGAATTTTGCAGGTGTGACTTACCAGTCATCAGAGCTAAGCAGTCTGAAGCTCTGAGCGAGAGCGAGGTCTGGTTTGTAGAAGGGCTGTAAAATCTGATGCTCATGGGGATCCTCCCTGGGAGTTCCTGGTTTGAGTTCATCTAGAGAGGAATACCAGAACCCAAACAAACTGACTAGGACTTTTAGGGCTACCAGCTCAACTTTGGTTCAAATCAGCTTGAAAACTGACTGCAAAACATTATTCAACATGGAGAACTAGATATAAAACATTGTTGTGTAATGCAGTGTTAACAGCAAAGCAATTCCAACCTCTGCCAACTACTCCTTCACACATGTCGTCAGCAGGGACTGCCCTGGTGCTTTGCACTTGAGATCCTGAAAAGCACAATACATATTAACACGTACTCCATCAAAAATCCCAAATATAACTTCTGGTTTCATAGTGGTTTCTTCATGGTGCAGAAAAACATGTCCATGGGTGCAAGCATAGCAATGTACAAGAGGATCAGCAGGGGCTTTTTGTTTGTAGTATAGGGCTTTCAAAGCAGTTTTTACTCTTTTAATACTTTTTTTACTTTTTTTGTTGTTGTTGGTGCAGCAAATGATTTTGGATGCAATTTCCAGGAGAGCAAAAGAGTGAGCTCACCTTTGGCAGGCCTGAAGGCACGGAGAGGCTCTCGGCCAGAAGGTTTGGGGAGTGGAGGCAACCTTGTGAATGTGGGCGGAGAAGGCCTCATCAGTCCTGACGAGGTGACTGTCGTGTGTGAAGCGAGCACAGGCAGTGGGGGACACCTGCTGGAGCCAACTTCACCTGCATGGGCGAATAAGGCCATTAGCAGAAATTACCTCTTTTTTACATTTTTTACCTCTAAATTACATTTCTCAGTGCCTTAGTACTACGTTGCATATGTTTCTTTATCTGAAAGTGCCACTGAAATATGATTCAAGCAAGATGGACCGAGAACGGCAACATCTCATATGCATCTTGCTACAATTCATGTAATGGCAGCACAATGAATTAGTACTGAAGAACTGAAAGCAGGGCATCCGTGAGCCCAGAAGCAGGAAGACATTTATCAGAGCTTCAGTAAATGTGTGACCCAGTTTTAGTTTAGCTTAGTTGTGATTCTTTTAGTTTATTGTATCATGAAGTCTTACATTTAAATACAATTTGATTCAATTTAATTATTTCGGCACAATTCAAAATTATTTTAATTCTGATACTGGTAGATACTGAAGCGCCAAACTACAGTACCGCCTAGCTCTGCTAATGGCTAGCACATGTCGCCTCTGCTAGACACTGTTCCATTACTGAGTGAAACCATGTCAGATGAAGAGCATCAGTATGAGTATTTTGTACATTTGACAAGTGGTGACTATAAATGATCCAAGTATATGCACATTTTTTGGTTAAAATAAAATTCATGTAGTATGTATGACACCACAAAATTAGGTCTGCTCATCACTTTACCACTGACGTGGGAACAAGTGCAAGACAAGCTTAGTGCAAGACCAACTTAACCGGGCACCCAAATAACCGGCCATGCCTCACTGTGTGTGCCTAGCACGTTCTTAGCAACGTAGCCATGCGCTCACCAGTACTGTCCCTCCACGGGCCCGGGTCTCTGCGCCGAGGGCTCGTGTCTCGCTTGTGTCGTCTACGATGCAGAGTGGGAGTGAGCTGCACTCCCGGAAGAGTGGCCAGAGGGTAGGAGGGCAGTAGGAAAGACCCGGGGGGGTTCCCAGACAGTAAGCGGCTGGATTTGGGCAAACCTGCATGGGAAAGGGCATCCATGATCATGAGTTTAGCTCCGTTCACTTGACACCTGAGTGAAGTTTCTGACTAACTGATCTCCTTGTTCCCAAATATCGTATTTAGCAATATTTTAACACAAAACAAATTACGCAACATTATAAATTCTACATTTTGTACAGGTATTTCAATGACATATAAAGTAAAGCCAACATCAATAAGTCACCTCTGCCAGCATCACTGGGGTTAGCTGCTTCGAATATGTCTGGAAGCAAGGGTTGAAGATGTCTGCCGCTCCGGTGAAGTCTCCCCACTCTCTCTCTCTTCCACCCTGGAGATTGGAGCTGGGGAGGCTCCACTGAACCTGGACATGAAACACAGGCAGAACTGTAGAGGACACGTTCAATCTTCAGACCAGCATATGAAATTAAGACCTGCAGATCATACTGCATTTTAAATAACAATAATAGATTATGATAATCGATATTTTGGCATGGCTCAAATGTATATCAAGAGTAGCATTAAGTGGATAAACGAAATGTGCTAATGAATAGGAGCAATTTGAATAACATTTAAGAAAACTTTTATTCATAATCAAATCTGCAGATGGCAGTGAGGAGCAAAAGTGGCTATGGGAGAGCTCTGGAAAGCTCTGGATCGGAACAGCGCAGGCCTGGGGAGTGGGGTGCTGGCACAATCAACTGACTGCAATAAAACTTTCAAGTCTAGTCTTGCTTGTAAGCTCACATTGCCCTTGCCAACAGAAGTAGGTACAAAGCACAAACTCCTTATATCACACAGACTGCTGCTGCTTGACGCTGGCCAGGTGATACCCAATACTTAAAGAAGCCATGTTATATAGATTACAAAGATTAATAGATATATGCTTTAGCAGCAGTCCAGATGAGGTATCAGAAGCCAGCAAAGCAGCATGACAATGTTTTGTTTAGATTGTTTGGGGGTGTACTAAAATAGTGATAAATGACATCTGTAATCCATATACATGTATTATCAGTATTATACTATGCTGGTATAACAATGATTCGAAGCATTATCACCTTATACTAAACACAACCGCCTAGCAGATGAGTGAACTGATGGTGTTACAACCATACCCGGTCTCCCCTATAGGGTTTTCAAAGCAGTTTTTACTTTTTAAATATTTTTTTTTTACTTTTTTTGTTGCTGCAACAAACGGTTTGGATGCCATTTCCAGGAGAGCAAAAGAGTGAGCTCACCTTTGGCAGGCCTGAAGGCACGGAGAGGCTCTCGGCCAGCAGGTTTGGGGAGTGGAGGCAACCTTGTGAAGGTGGGTGGAGAAGGCCTCATCAGTCCTGACGAGGTGACTGTCGTGCGTGAAGTGAGCACAGGCAGTGGGGGACACCTGCTGGAGCCAACTTCACCTGCATGGGCGAATAAGGCCATTAGCAGAAATGACCTCACCATAACATTTCTCAGTGCCTTAGTACTACGTTGCATATGTTTCTTTATCTGAAAGTGCCACTGAAATATGATTCAAGCAAGTGGCTGAGTTGCTGTTAATCGCAAACACTTCCATTTCCTTATAATACAGCTGACTGTCGAATTTTAGGAGCGAGGAAATTTCACGACTGGATTTATTGCACAGGTGGCATACTGTCACAGTTCCACGCTGGAATTCACTGAGCTCCTGAGAGTGACCCATTCACAAATGTTTGTAAAAACAGTCCGCGTGCCTAGTAAAAATATCTTATCAATGTCTATATGAAAGAAGACAGTTATCGATGAAGAACCCACCAGCAGGCTGGAGGTAGACTGGATCCATCTGCCTCAGAACCTTGCCTTGAACATGGGGCTGAGCAAGGTGTCTCTGCCTCTCCATGTCAGGGCCTAAATGCAAAACACCAACGCAGGGCACAGAGGAAGCATGAGCATGTACTGTTAAGATCATCAGGTTTATAAGAAGGGCTACAGTGCCATGTGAATTCATTACAATGTTGAAGAATATGTGATGTCATATTTTCTGATAAAACTGATGTTTTACTGGTCAGGTCATGTGCAGAAAGCTGATGGTTCTGCACCTCTGCCAGACCTTACAAACAAATGTAATAAATACTTCATCATGCATGGTTATTTGGTTTGTTGAATACGCATGTAATCTTCAGTGTTACACAGTACCAGTGAGGAGTGGTCCTTCTACAGGCATGTTAACATAGCCGACATCTGAGGGTCCCGCCGTCCTTCCGTGAGGGAAGGGTGCTGGTCCACAGGGATCCGTGTGGATCACTGTCGCTTGGGGGTTGTAGGGCACACCTGAAAATCCCACAGCAGGTAAAGTGAAACCCAGCACGCCTCCCAGTGAGGCTCAAATGCCTTGTAAGTGTTTCCCAATGAACAAGTGATTATAACAAGGGCTATGGTGCCATGTGATGTCATTAGAATGTGGGGAGAATGCTTAAGAATTTGTGAGGTCATGTTAGAAATCTGTTTCTTTTTAAAAATGTTTATTTTTATTTGCTTTTTCCATGGCCACATGGACAATGTTAACATGGTGGGATTTATGAAAATTGTGCTGAGTCAAAGAAATCAAAGAAATAACCCATGCTCCATTAATTATATTATCCTGTACACATGAAATAAAGAGCTTGACAGTCATCTGTAGAATAAATATACAGGTTATTTTTCTGAACCTTAGAAACCTACTATATAAATGTGTATACATATTTAACTTTTAATTATTATGAATAAGCCTATGGAAATCCATACTCATAAGAATTAATATACTGTCTTACATAGAAGTATAAAATTATGTACAGTATATATGAAAATGTATTTTTCTCACCATGAGTGGTAAAACCTGGTGTGTATATGAAGTGGTTCTGTTCCTGCCTAGGCCTAGGCTGGTCGGTTCTCCTGGGGAAAAAACTCATTCTCCACCTGAAAAATAGAAAGAATAGAAAGACAGAAAGATATAGAAGAAATAGAAAGATTTGTTAGATTTGTATGTATTGTAATTCACAGAGCAAAATGTCTTTCGACTTGTTCTGAGCTTTTCAGCATCAAAACTGAATCCAAACATTCCACCTTCCCAACCAAACATTCTAAACCAAACATTCCAAAGTTGAGTAGCACGTGATATCACAATTTCCAGTTTTTCTAACCAAAACACCAAATCAGCCAGACTGCTACAATAACCTGATGCCGCCTGGCTTGTACCCAAAGGGTTCATACCAGAGACCGTATATATTATATATATACATCAAAGGAATGAATTGAAACTAGCTAGCGGTGGTACGCTAACGACAGCTGCGTTTCAACAGCGGGCGGAAATTATCATACAGTTAAGCCCGCCCACTAAGAGGGAAGACATGATTGGTCAATTTTGCTGTCTGTAAACGAACAGCGGGCATCACAGTCCTGATAGGGGGAGACACAGGCTCACAGGCTTCCACTTAACCCCTCACCTTCCAACACAGATTGAATAGACACGGTTGAATAATGTATTTCCTTATATTTTTGTCATTGTTTAGATGTCGATTGCCAAACTGTAAGTAGATAAAATAAATTTGGATAAATTATTTTATATATATTTATGTTTTAAGAATATTTTTAGGCCCTCCGAGAGTACATACGGTCTCACTCTGGTCTCAACACAACTCACTGTCAAATACTGCCCACTAGTGGGATAGGGATGTAGTACAAGTGACAAACTATTTTTAAAAAATCATACATTGCATAAAATTATACACATAATCACCATTACTAGGTTAAAAGCAGGAATGCTTAGATGTATAATAATTTATAGCTATAGTAAATTATATATGCTGTTTCAGTGTGCCTAAAAATACACCATTCAAAGAAGTATGTGGATTATAGTTCTACTGTAAATTAAACATAGAAGTTATTTTTGTTGTATAGTCAAAGTCAAATTTATTTATATAGCTTTCACAGTACATGTCACAAAGCAGCTTTACAATCGTATGGGTCCCTAATGAGCAAGCCAAGGCGACAGTGGCAAGGAAAAACTCCCTATGGTGGTGGGGATTAGGAAGAAACCTTGGGAGGACCAAGACTCAAAAGGGAACCCATCCTCCATTGGGCGGCCCGTTAGCACAAGTCCGTGGTGCGCAGGATGGTTCTACAGATAATGTTTAAGGTCCTTGTTCCCCGGCCAAGTAGTCACAGTCTCTTTGGTGTAGATGGTGAGCCTCAGGTAGGAGCATCAGCACGTCCTCTTGCATATAGTGTCATTAGCGGGCACACACACAGGATGTGGGAAATCTCTCTTATTATTTGAGTGTTTGGAGTTGATTTAAATGCTTTAGCTAATATTACTGTCATTTAATTTCCCTCACAAAAGTCCCAAAAACAAACACAAAAAGCAAGAACAAATGTTCAATATAACCCACAAGCACTTAGTGTTGTGCTGAAGTCCTCCCTGAGGCCGGTCTGCAAAATCTGCCATTACACTTATTAGCTATACAGTGCTTAATTTGTAAATCAAACAATGCCGGAACGCAAACAGCGGCATGAGACAAGGGGTCACTGAGGTCATATATATGATAGATATGTCAACAGAAAATAACAATCATAGAACAATATATATCTATAGTCACCATGACAACAGTTATCATGATAAGTGTTAGTATTTCAAAGTGCAAAAAGAGCAGAGCTCCTAGGCATGTTAAACCTGATGTGATTCGCTAAAATCTGTGCTCCTTATTTAAAAGGACTTCTGAGTTGAATGATTTAGCTTTCTGCTAATTTGACTTTCTTCCTCTCTCTTTCATTTAAAGTGCAGGCACAATAAGAAATGCACAAACATCTCCATCTTCAAGTAGAAACCATGTTGGGGTTTATTTTGGTCTGGAGGTCTGGCTGGCAGCTCTCAGTTGATCGAGAGGTTCTTCACAAACTCGTTTAGGCTCTTGCGGCTTGGCATAGGTGGACAGTGGCCCCCCTTACGCTTCCACCCCTCCCGTGGACTGTACCACTGTTGCTGGAGGTCCCCAGGAGGTACCAGAGCAGAGGAAGCACCTTCTGCTCAACCAGTTGTGGCTTGCAGGGGTAGAGTTCCCTAACCAGCTCTATAAAAAGAACAAGATAAATAAATCAACCCTGGAAAGTACTGGGTTATTGCAGAAGCATTTTCTTAACCTAGAAAGATTTAATTCAATTAAAGTGACAGTATTTGGTAACTATGGTAACTCTCTGGAATGATTATTATCAATATTATAAATATTATTAATAAATATAGGAATTATAGTATTTCTGGTAAATCTTTTATCTTTTTTTTTATCTCTGGCATCTCTTAGCATATCAGTGGAATGACTTTCTGAAATAATTGTTTTTTGATAAATGTATTTGAATTTGTAGAATATTTCTGTATACACAACCACAAAAGATTAGACACTGTATATTGTATACTTACCTGCAACTTTATCAACAAGATCCACTTTAGCTTTTCCACTGAGAAATCGAGCCTTTGTGCAAAACAGTTGAAGAAGTAGTGTTATCTGAAAAAAGATAGATCAAGGACAGTGTTGGTCAAGTTCAGCAATATTTACAGTATGGTAATTCTTTTTAGAAACGTGTCCTGCTTTATCAAAACAACTAATTATTCACATAAAATGTTACACTTTAACTAAATATATATGAACAGTATCTGATAGGAGAACAAAGCTCTGTTTGCAAATGGTCATTTGGAACACATATGCATAATTATTTGAGTGCATATTAGGCAGAACAAAAGAGCCTAAGCACATCCACTGTAAACTCCATTATTTAACAATCTGCTGTCAGATAACGCAAGATCTCCTGTCAGTCTTTTTTTTTCTCTTTACATTGGACTGTGCCTTAATATGAAAGGAAATTTCCATTTGATCTGCACCACAAACATCTAGCCAAAGAGCAGGAACATTCTTTTACCGATTTGTGTGAACCTTTTCCCCAAAGGTAAAACAGAACACAATCATTGTTGTTGTTGTTTTTCTAAAGCCCAGTGGCATGTGTTCTTCAAGATGTTTTGTGAAGAGAGAAAAGAACCCACCAAGGTTATTGATGAGAGCTTGAATGGCACCTATTGTTGCCATGTAGATGGCGTTATTCTTGGAGTTGAGGTGATTGTCCACTATAGCTGGGACTAAGATCTAGACCACTTGGGCCAGGTTGTATCTGAGCAGTGTGATGTGCCAGCATTTAAAATGTGCCAGCATTTAATGTTCTCCAACGTATGACCCCCTATACAGATCACTTCTGAAAGCTGCTGAAAACATTAAAAATCTATTCAGTTCAAATGAGTTACCGGGAACATGTTGCCCACGACCATATATGGGTTGTCTTCGCAGTCGACCACCAGCTGATCAATGCACTTGATGCGCTCCCTGAAGTCTTTTGAACCCAGCAGGGCCTTGAGCTGCTTGACGTACTCCGTCTTGTCTGCAATGCTAAGAATGTGTGCTCTGCTGCTGTCTTTGCTGAACACACACAAGAGAGAAAACACAAGGATTGGGTTATAGTGTCGAAACAGAAAATGAACAAGGCAATGCAATCAAATTAAACCAACATCAAAACCATCAAAATTGCAAACATCAAAGCAGTTCCAATCAGGATGCACTTTTTTGTTGTTGTTTTGATTTTTGTTGTTGTTTGATTTTAAATATTCACCTGCTGGCAAACTGAGGAGGAGGTACGCATGACTCCACAGCTGGGATGGAGCGCCTGCCTCGAGCTGTGTATCCTGAGGCATCTCACCCAGATCCTAAAGCCACATCAACATCATGGAGTGATGATATTGAAGTCCACATGTTGCTTCATACTTTGGTTATATCCCAAAGGTTTCAAGCCGGTTCATTTTGAACCATGCTCTGTCCTTTAACTACTGGGTCTGGGACTACACTGTACATGCCCTACTGTAAATACAATGTATGGTGCCACGCACTGCCCTGTACTTTAATATTTTTTTACAATATATGTCTACCATCACAGTTTAGATGGTTTTTTTTTTTTGCAGTCTGTTTCACCTAAAGGTTTTGTGAATAAGCTTTGTTTAGTGAGTAAACATGGGGCATAGTGGCTGAATGGGATAAAAAATCCTCATCGTGTATGCAAACATGTTCCATTTATACTCCTTGTCTAACCTGAGTTAGTTCTGAAGTCCTTCTAAAAACCACTCATGTGTAAGAACATCCTCGAGCACAGGACGTTTTTCAGGGTCCTTTTGAAGACACCATGTTATCAGATGGCGGCAGTCTGTGTGTGTAGCAACGGGATTAGTTGAGAAAGAAAATCAATTACCATCTGAAACTTCTGATCTGACTGTTCTAATGGCTTATTCAAAGTTTATAAATGACAGAACTGTACAGAAACCTCCATCACTAACAAAAAAGACTGAACAAAACTTTTTATCATTTTAAGATGGTTACAAAATGTTGTATTGCCAATTCTCCATTCTTCATTAGTCCATTTTATCAATCTGTGGTTGTGTATTACATTACCAGATTAAATAATTACATAAATGATCATTTTGCAATTTAGACTTTCTAGTTATCTTGAAGATGCTTCTGCCTTTTCACCTCTGGATGGGTTTCCACTGAAGCACAGGTGAGCCTCAACAATGTCCTCCACCTTCTCAAAGGGCAGATGTCCACAGATAATACTGTAGAGGAGCACACCCAGACTCCAGATGGTGGCTTGACGGCCCTCATACGTCCTGTCAACCTGCCATTCAGGTGGGCTGTATACCATGGTGCCTGAGACAACGAGAGAGAATCATCAGTAACAAAATAAAAAGTTTATAATAGTCTCTAATTTGATCCCATTTTTTAACTTGAGGTGCACATTTCATTCCTATGGTGAATAACCTCTAAAGTGCCTGTAGGGTCCGGTCTTAAGCAGATCGCCACAGCCAAAGTCGATCAACTTGACGTCAAGGGTGTCCAGGTTCACCAGAAGGTTCTTTCCCTTGATGTCTCTATGCAGAACTCCACGGTCATGGCAGTGAAGGACAGCCTGAACCACCTGACGCATGATCCGTCGTGCCAGTGGCTCAGGCAGTTGGCGTTGGTGCAAGTTCAAGAAGTCAAACAGGTCTATGCAGGGGACGGGTCGCTCCAGAATCAAGATGAAGCACTTGTGGCACTCAAACCATTCTAGGAGCTCCACAATATGCTCACAACGAGGTGGCTTGCACACCATCTCCATTAAAGCCACCTCTAAGGGGAGACGGCGAGTATTGCCGGGCTAAAATTAAGGAAGACTTGGTTAGTATGGGTTTGAAGTTTTATAGTGGAATTATGGTTAGCAGGTTAACATGAAAGGGATCTGGATTGGTACCAATCATTAGATGAAACCTGAATCTAAAATGTGAACTGTTTTCCATTCGTGTTGTGAGTCACTGAATGGAAAATTAACAGCTTTGCGTTTATAGTCCCTTTACAGTTTTACCCATCTAAAAAGTTCCAAACATTGTTGCAATATTACATAAGTAAAGGTATTGGACTTACAACAGTGATGAACCTTTCTGCGTGACACTTTGGCACAAATTTAATGGCGATCTGGTCACATAAAAAACACAGGAAGTGAAGTTATTTACACAAAACAGACAGTATATTTAACATATCTAAGGGCTTTCAGATGGTAGCCACAGCTTCTCGGGTAACTCATAAATCTGGAGTCTGATAAATACTCATCCACAGATTACCAAGCTTATCACATTGTATAATCAGGATCTTTGTGTTCAAAAAGTGGAAAAAGGTCAAGGTACATTAGACTTGACCACTTGATTGCCATGTGAATAACAATGGATCTCTAGGGAAAACTCATAGCTCAAAGTTCTAATCACAATCTAAAATAGAAATTAGGTCCCACAATCATTCTTGTATTGTGTGCTGATGCTCACCTGTTTTCCATCAGCCTTGCGGACTCCTGCATACACTGAGCCGAATCCTCCTGTGCCCAGAAGACGTCCCGCAGTGTAACGTGAAGTGAAGCTCACTACATGAAACAAAAAAAGTTACATCCTTGTAACTGCAAAACATTATTCAACATGGAGAACTAGATTTAAAACATTGTTGTGTAATGCAGTGTTAACAGCAAAGCAATTTACGTGCAAGCGCAGTGATCACACATGTAGAAGCTGAAGAGCAGACAACACTCACCAGAACTGTTTGAAAGGGACGGGCGTGCTCTGATCAGGCTGGGAGCTCGTCTGCGTCGTGGCAGTAAGTGTTTAGTAGGGACAGCCGTGGTGGGGCTGGGATGAAGCGGGGGAATCAAACTTTTGACGGGACTTCTGGGGGTGCGTGCATTGCTGGGGCTCGTGGGCAAATCATCCATGAGGACATCGGTCTTAGTCTGGGCTGGAACATTACTGTTCAGCTGCAGGTCTGATGAGAAGGAGGTTCATAGGTAAGCGGTAAGGTAAAGTTCTCAGGAAACAGGAGGGGAGCGTTTGCCGAGGTCAGCCGTTACCTTTCAGAGGTGCCGCGTCGTCTGGGCTCACGTCCTTCACCGTGTGCCTAAGGCTGCGCTTCATTCGCTGCGTGTTCTGCCGATCCGTCTGTGCGGCTGGAGCTTCTTGCTGCTCCAGACGAGGCTGACGCATCTTATATCTTGGAATCCTAGACACCTTTGTCCTCTTCTGGGAATACACACGTACGAATCACCACAAAACATGGAGTGATGATATTGAAGTCCACATGTTGCTTCATACTTTGATTCTATCCCAAAGGTTTCAAACCGGTTCATTTTGAACCATGCTCAACCACTGTGCATGTCCTACTGTAAATACAATGTGTGATGTCACGCACTGCCCTGTACTTTATTATTTGTTTACAATATACGTCTACCATGACAGTTTAGATGTTTTTTTATTGCAGTCTGTTTCACCTAGAAGTTTTGTGAATAAGCTTTGTTTAGTGAGTAAACATGGGGCATAGTTGCTGAAAGGGATAAAAAATCCTCATCATGTATCCAAACATGAATCGCCACCTTGGATTTCAGAGTGAGGACAGTGTCCCTGATGGTTGCCAGGTCTTTGGCAGGGATGTACTTTTCCACCATCTTATCAAAGTCGTGGTGGGAGGACAGGAACAGCAGCATACGCCGGCCCAAGCGCCTGAGACAAGGAACAGACCCCAAAACAGGAGAGAACCGAGAGTGAGGGATCCATGACTCACAGCATCTATTACTATCTGGGAAATTGAATAAGCTTTGTAGAATTCTCGTTCTGATCACAATACTAACCTGGTTTCTTGGGAAGAGTCCTGTGCCAACTTGGAGACTGCAGGAATAATTCGCTCTGCACCAATCTTCTCTACCAAAGTAGCCAAGTGCCGAGCAGTACACTTTCTTACTGCAGCATTCAGATGACTTTTGAGGAAAACAGAAGGAAAAAAATTAGGGCATTCAAAAAAAGAAGGTAATAACTATTAATCCATCCAATCAATGTATACAGTACAACTTTTTGCTTCTATAAAGAAACTTAATGCCCTTATGTATGATCTACGTGCACAATCAAATGATCATATTCTATTCAATGGCTTAGTTTGCAACAGTTAGTGTATATATGTATTTTTTAAACAGAAAATGTTTGTATGTCCTCTGTGAGCTAGCTAACTAGCCTATTCTTTAAGTGGTGTGAAGGGCAGTTTGGATCAGCAGAGCGGAGATGGAACTCAATAAAAAAAATATTTAAGAGGATAAATAACTAAAAATATTGATATAGGTCGTGGCAATATTTTGAAAGAACAATGGAGAAGTAAAAACAGCAGCCATAATCAGTGTTGTGTTAGCTTCTTGTGACTGTTGTTGCTATCTGAAAGCCACAGTTTAAAGCTCACTGCATGCTAACTGACCAGAGTCCTCCAGCAAGAAGGGCGTTCATGCTCCGAATGGGGGTGCAGTTCTGCACCATGCTGTCCAGAGCTGTGTCCACGTCCTGCCTGATGAAGCCATTGGCCTCCGCTGCTTTGTGGAGGAGGACCTTAGCTGTAGCCTCCACTTCCTGGTCCATCCCTTTCTGCAGGCTGGAGTACAACTCCCTCAAGGACACCACCGCCATGCGGGACACTGCAGAGCACAGGTGCAGCACCTGCAGGAAAGACGACGTTCCAGCTCGTTTCAGCCACATCCAACACTGCCACCGCCATCTTAATAAGTATAATCCACCACTGCAATGTGTTATGTAGGCCTAAATACCTTAATCACTAATTACAGTTAGATATGCCATCTGAATTTACAGATACACAGTCAGCAAATATAGTGGCTTACCTCTTGAATAAGAACAATGCAGACATCATGAAGCCTGCTGCCAAGCACATCAGCGTGATACCGAGCCAATCTATGGATTGACATCAATCCTTCAATTTTCTTCTCCCTGTATGAAGATATTGGACATAGACACACACTGTAACCATCGGCTACTGAAAGTAAAAAATGCTACAAGAAAAGGGACAAAGAGGAAAAAACTTCACTAAATACATGCATACATACCATATATGCAGAACACCATAAATGACTTGCTGTTTAACCTGCCCTAGCCAAATGCTTCAGAATTTTGCAGGTGTGACTTACCAGTCATCAGAGCTAAGCAGTCTGAAGCTCTGAGCGAGAGCGAGGTCTGGTTTGTAGAAGGGCTGTAAAATCTGATGCTCATGGGGATCCTCCCTGGGTGTTCCTGGTTTGAGTTCATCTAGAGAGGAATACCAGAACCCAAACAAACTGACTAGGACTTTTAGGGCTACCAGCTCAACTTTGGTTCAAATCAGCTTGAAAACTGACTGCAAAACATTATTCAACATGGAGAACTAGATATAAAACATTGTTGTGTAATGCAGTGTTAACAGCAAAGCAATTCCAACCTCTGCCAACTACTCCTTCACACATGTCGTCAGCAGGGACTGCCCTGGTGCTTTGCACTTGAGATCCTGAAAAGCACAATACATATTAACACGTACTCCATCAAAAATCCCAAATATAACTTCTGGTTTCATAGTGGTTTCTTCATGGTGCAGAAAAACATGTCCATGGGTGCAGGCATAGCAATGTACAAGAGGATCAGCAGGGGCTTTTTGTTTGTAGTATAGGGCTTTCAAAGCAGTTTTTACTCTTTTAATACTTTTTTTACTTTTTTTGTTGTTGTTGGTGCAGCAAATGATTTTGGATGCAATTTCCAGGAGAGCAAAAGAGTGAGCTCACCTTTGGCAGGCCTGAAGGCACGGAGAGGCTCTCGGCCAGAAGGTTTGGGGAGTGGAGGCAACCTTGTGAATGTGGGCGGAGAAGGCCTCATCAGTCCTGACGAGGTGACTGTCGTGCGTGAAGCGAGCACAGGCAGTGGGGGACACCTGCTGGAGCCAACTTCACCTGCATGGGCGAATAAGGCCATTAGCAGAAATTACCTCACCATAACATTTCTCAGTGCCTTAGTACTACGTTGCATATGTTTCTTTATCTGAAAGTGCCACTTAGCTTAGTTGTGATTCTTTTAGTTTATTGCATTATGAAGTCTTACATTTAAATACAATTTGATTCAATTTAATTATTTCGGCACAATTCAAAATTATTTTAATTCTGATACTGGTAGATACTGAAGCGCCAAACTACAGTACCGCCTAGCTCTGCTAATGGCTAGCACATGTCGCCTCTGCTAGACACTGTTCCATTACTGAGTGAAACCATGTCAGATGAAGAGCATCAGTATGAGTATTTTGTACATTTGACAAGTGGTGACTATAAATGATCCAAGTATATGCACATTTTTTGGTTAAAATAAAATTCATGTAGTATGTATGACACCACAAAATTAGGTCTGCTCATCACTTTACCACTGACGTGGGAACAAGTGCAAGACAAGCTTAGTGCAAGACGAACTTAACTTAACCGGGCACCCAAATAACCGGCCATGCCTCACTGTGTGTGCCTAGCACGTTCTTAGCAACGTAGCCATGCGCTCACCAGTACTGTCCCTCCACGGGCTCGGGTCTCTGCGCCGAGGGCTCGTGTCTCGCTTGTGTCGTCTACGATGCAGAGTGGGAGTGAGCTGCACTCCCGGAAGAGTGGCCAGAGGGTAGGAGGGCAGTAGGAAAGACCCGGGGGGGTTCCCAGACAGCAAGCGGCTGGATTTGGGCAAACCTGCATGGGAAAGGGCATCCATGATCATGAGTTTAGCTCCGTTCACTTGACACCTGAGTGAAGTTTCTGACTAACTGATCTCCTTGTTCCCAAATATCGTATTTAGCAATATTTTAACACAAAACAAATTACGCAACATTATAAATTCTACATTTTGTACAGGTATTTCAATGACATATAAAGTAAAGCCAACATCAATAAGTCACCTCTGCCAGCATCACTGGGGTTAGCTGCTTCGAATATGTCTGGAAGCAAGGGTTGAAGATGTCTGCCGCTCCGGTGAAGTCTCCCCACTCTCTCTCTCTTCCACCCTGGAGAGTGGAGCTGGGGAGGCTCCACTGAACCTGGACATGAAACACAGGCAGAACTGTAGAGGACACGTTCAATCTTCAGACCAGCATATGAAATTAAGACCTGCAGATCATACTGCATTTTAAATAACAATAATAGATTATGATAATCGATATTTTGGCATGGCTCAAATGTATATCAAGAGTAGCATTAAGTGGATAAACGAAATGTGCTAATGAATAGGAGCAATTTGAATAACATTTAAGAAAACTTTTATTCATAATCAAATCTGCAGATGGCAGTGAGGAGCAAAAGTGGCTATGGGAGAGCTCTGGAAAGCTCTGGATCGGAACAGCGCAGGCCTGGGGAGTGGGGTGCTGGCACAATCAACTGACTGCAATAAAACTTTCAAATCTAGTCTTGCTTGTAAGCTCACATTGCCCTTGCCAACAGAAGTAGGTACAAAGCACAAACTCCTTATATCACACAGACTGCTGCTGCTTGACGCTGGCCAGGTGATACCCAATACTTAAAGAAGCCATGTTATATAGATTACAAAGATTAATAGATATATGCTTTAGCAGCAGTCCAGATGAGGTATCAGAAGCCAGCAAAGCAGCATGACAATGTTTTGTTTAGATTGTTTGGGGGTGTACTAAAATAGTGATAAATGACATCTGTAATCCATATACATGTATTATTAGTATTATACTATGCTGGTATAACAATGATTCGAAGCATTATCACCTTATACTAAACACAACCGCCTAGCAGATGAGTGAACTGATGGTGTTACAACTCTCCCCATGTTACAACCATACCCGGTCTCCCCTATAGGGTTTTCAAAGCAGTTTTTACTTTTTAAATATTTTTTTTTTACTTTTTTTGTTGCTGCAACAAACGGTTTGGATGCCATTTCCAGGAGAGCAAAAGAGTGAGCTCACCTTTGGCAGGCCTGAAGGCACGGAGAGGCTCTCGGCCAGCAGGTTTGGGGAGTGGAGGCAACCTTGTGAAGGTGGGTGGAGAAGGCCTCATCAGTCCTGACGAGGTGACTGTCGTGCGTGAAGTGAGCACAGGCAGTGGGGGACACCTGCTGGAGCCAACTTCACCTGCATGGGCGAATAAGGCCATTAGCAGAAATGACCTCACCATAACATTTCTCAGTGCCTTAGTACTACGTTGCATATGTTTCTTTATCTGAAAGTGCCACTGAAATATGATTCAAGCAAGTGGCTGAGTTGCTGTTAATCGCAAACACTTCCATTTCCTTATAATACAGCTGACTGTCGAATTTTAGGAGCGAGGAAATTTCACGACTGGAGGCTGGAGGTAGACTGGATCCATCTGCCTCAGAACCTTGCCTTGAACATGGGGCTGAGCAAGGTGTCTCTGCCTCTCCATGTCAGGGCCTAAATGCAAAACACCAACGCAGGGCACAGAGGAAGCATGAGCATGTACTGTTAAGATCATCAGGTTTATAAGAAGGGCTACAGTGCCATGTGAATTCATTACAATGTTGAAGAATATGTGATGTCATATTTTCTGATAAAACTGATGTTTTACTGGTCAGGTCATGTGCAGAAAGCTGATGGTTCTGCACCTCTGCCAGACCTTACAAACAAATGTAATAAATACTTCATCATGCATGGTTATTTGGTTTGTTGAATACGCATGTAATCTTCAGTGTTACACAGTACCAGTGAGGAGTGGTCCTTCTACAGGCATGTTAACATAGCCGACATCTGAGGGTCCCGCCGTCCTTCCGTGAGGGAAGGGTGCTGGTCCACAGGGATCCGTGTGGATCACTGTCGCTTGGGGGTTGTAGGGCACACCTGAAAATCCCACAGCAGGTAAAGTGAAACCCAGCACGCCTCCCAGTGAGGCTCAAATGCCTTGTAAGTGTTTCCCAATGAACAAGTGATTATAACAAGGGCTATGGTGCCATGTGATGTCATTAGAATGTGGGGAGAATGCTTAAGAATTTGTGAGGTCATGTTAGAAATCTGTTTCTTTTTAAAAATGTTTATTTTTATTTGCTTTTTCCATGGCCACATGGACAATGTTAACATGGTGGGATTTATGAAAATTGTGCTGAGTCAAAGAAATCAAAGAAATAACCCATGCTCCATTAATTATATTATCCTGTACACATGAAATAAAGAGCTTGACAGTCATCTGTAGAATAAATATACAGGTTATTTTTCTGAACCTTAGAAACCTACTATATAAATGTGTATACATATTTAACTTTTAATTATTATGAATAAGCCTATGGAAATCCATACTCATAAGAATTAATATACTGTCTTACATAGAAGTATAAAATTATGTACAGTATATATGAAAATGTATTTTTCTCACCATGAGTGGTAAAACCTGGTGTGTATATGAAGTGGTTCTGTTCCTGCCTAGGCCTAGGCTGGTCGGTTCTCCTGGGGAAAAAACTCATTCTCCACCTGAAAAATAGAAAGAATAGAAAGACAGAAAGATATAGAAGAAATAGAAAGATTTGTTAGATTTGTATGTATTGTAATTCACAGAGCAAAATGTCTTTCGACTTGTTCTGAGCTTTTCAGCATCAAAACTGAATCCAAACATTCCACCTTCCCAACCAAACATTCTAAACCAAACATTCCAAAGTTGAGTAGCACGTGATATCACAATTTCCAGTTTTTCTAACCAAAACACCAAATCAGCCAGACTGCTACAATAACCTGATGCCGCCTGGCTTGTACCCAAAGGGTTCATACCAGAGACCGTATATATTATATATATACATCAAAGGAATGAATTGAAACTAGCTAGCGGTGGTACGCTAACGACAGCTGCGTTTCAACAGCGGGCGGAAATTATCATACAGTTAAGCCCGCCCACTAAGAGGGAAGACATGATTGGTCAATTTTGCTGTCTGTAAACGAACAGCGGGCATCACAGTCCTGATAGGGGGAGACACAGGCTCACAGGCTTCCACTTAACCCCTCACCTTCCAACACAGATTGAATAGACACGGTTGAATAATGTATTTCCTTATATTTTTGTCATTGTTTAGATGTCGATTGCCAAACTGTAAGTAGATAAAATAAATTTGGATAAATTATTTTATATATATTTATGTTTTAAGAATATTTTTAGGCCCTCCGAGAGTACATACGGTCTCACTCTGGTCTCAACACAACTCACTGTCAAATACTGCCCACTAGTGGGATAGGGATGTAGTACAAGTGACAAACTATTTTTAAAAAATCATACATTGCATAAAATTATACACATAATCACCATTACTAGGTTAAAAGCAGGAATGCTTAGATGTATAATAATTTATAGCTATAGTAAATTATATATGCTGTTTCAGTGTGCCTAAAAATACACCATTCAAAGAAGTATGTGGATTATAGTTCTACTGTAAATTAAACATAGAAGTTATTTTTGTTGTATAGTCAAAGTCAAATTTATTTATATAGCTTTCACAGTACATGTCACAAAGCAGCTTTACAATCGTATGGGTCCCTAATGAGCAAGCCAAGGCGACAGTGGCAAGGAAAAACTCCCTATGGTGGTGGGGATTAGGAAGAAACCTTGGGAGGACCAAGACTCAAAAGGGAACCCATCCTCCATTGGGCGGCCCGTTAGCACAAGTCCGTGGTGCGCAGGATGGTTCTACAGATAATGTTTAAGGTCCTTGTTCCCCGGCCAAGTAGTCACAGTCTCTTTGGTGTAGATGGTGAGCCTCAGGTAGGAGCATCAGCACGTCCTCTTGCATATAGTGTCATTAGCGGGCACACACACAGGATGTGGGAAATCTCTCTTATTATTTGAGTGTTTGGAGTTGATTTAAATGCTTTAGCTAATATTACTGTCATTTAATTTCCCTCACAAAAGTCCCAAAAACAAACACAAAAAGCAAGAACAAATGTTCAATATAACCCACAAGCACTTAGTGTTGTGCTGAAGTCCTCCCTGAGGCCGGTCTGCAAAATCTGCCATTACACTTATTAGCTATACAGTGCTTAATTTGTAAATCAAACAATGCCGGAACGCAAACAGCGGCATGAGACAAGGGGTCACTGAGGTCATATATATGATAGATATGTCAACAGAAAATAACAATCATAGAACAATATATATCTATAGTCACCATGACAACAGTTATCATGATAAGTGTTAGTATTTCAAAGTGCAAAAAGAGCAGAGCTCCTAGGCATGTTAAACCTGATGTGATTCGCTAAAATCTGTGCTCCTTATTTAAAAGGACTTCTGAGTTGAATGATTTAGCTTTCTGCTAATTTGACTTTCTTCCTCTCTCTTTCATTTAAAGTGCAGGCACAATAAGAAATGCACAAACATCTCCATCTTCAAGTAGAAACCATGTTGGGGTTTATTTTGGTCTGGAGGTCTGGCTGGCAGCTCTCAGTTGATCGAGAGGTTCTTCACAAACTCGTTTAGGCTCTTGCGGCTTGGCATAGGTGGACAGTGGCCCCCCTTACGCTTCCACCCCTCCCGTGGACTGTACCACTGTTGCTGGAGGTCCCCAGGAGGTACCAGAGCAGAGGAAGCACCTTCTGCTCAACCAGTTGTGGCTTGCAGGGGTAGAGTTCCCTAACCAGCTCTATAAAAAGAACAAGATAAATAAATCAACCCTGGAAAGTACTGGGTTATTGCAGAAGCATTTTCTTAACCTAGAAAGATTTAATTCAATTAAAGTGACAGTATTTGGTAACTATGGTAACTCTCTGGAATGATTATTATCAATATTATAAATATTATTAATAAATATAGGAATTATAGTATTTCTGGTAAATCTTTTATCTTTTTTTTTATCTCTGGCATCTCTTAGCATATCAGTGGAATGACTTTCTGAAATAATTGTTTTTTGATAAATGTATTTGAATTTGTAGAATATTTCTGTATACACAACCACAAAAGATTAGACACTGTATATTGTATACTTACCTGCAACTTTATCAACAAGATCCACTTTAGCTTTTCCACTGAGAAATCGAGCCTTTGTGCAAAACAGTTGAAGAAGTAGTGTTATCTGAAAAAAGATAGATCAAGGACAGTGTTGGTCAAGTTCAGCAATATTTACAGTATGGTAATTCTTTTTAGAAACGTGTCCTGCTTTATCAAAACAACTAATTATTCACATAAAATGTTACACTTTAACTAAATATATATGAACAGTATCTGATAGGAGAACAAAGCTCTGTTTGCAAATGGTCATTTGGAACACATATGCATAATTATTTGAGTGCATATTAGGCAGAACAAAAGAGCCTAAGCACATCCACTGTAAACTCCATTATTTAACAATCTGCTGTCAGATAACGCAAGATCTCCTGTCAGTCTTTTTTTTTCTCTTTATATTGGACTGTGCCTTAATATGAAAGGAAATTTCCATTTGATCTGCACCACAAACATCTAGCCAAAGAGCAGGAACATTCTTTTACCGATTTGTGTGAACCTTTTCCCCAAAGGTAAAACAGAACACAATCATTGTTGTTGTTGTTTTTCTAAAGCCCAGTGGCATGTGTTCTTCAAGATGTTTTGTGAAGAGAGAAATGAACCCACCAAGGTTATTGATGAGAGCTTGAATGGCACCTATTGTTGCCATGTAGATGGCGTTATTCTTGGAGTTGAGGTGATTGTCCACTATAGCTGGGACTAAGATCTAGACCACTTGGGCCAGGTTGTCTCTGAGCAGTGCTGGCACATCTGAGCAGTGTGATGTGCCAGCATTTAAAATGTGCCAGCATTTAATGTTCTCCAACGTATGACCCCCTATACAGATCACTTCTGAAAGCTGCTGAAAACATTAAAAATCTATTCAGTTCAAATGAGTTACCGGGAACATGTTGCCCACGACCATATATGGGTTGTCTTCGCAGTCGACCACCAGCTGATCAATGCACTTGATGCGCTCCCTGAAGTCTTTTGAACCCAGCAGGGCCTTGAGCTGCTTGACGTACTCCGTCTTGTCTGCAATGCTAAGAATGTGTGCTCTGCTGCTGTCTTTGCTGAACACACACAAGAGAGAAAACACAAGGATTGGGTTATAGTGTCGAAACAGAAAATGAACAAGGCAATGCAATCAAATTAAACCAACATCAAAACCATCAAAATTGCAAACATCAAAGCAGTTCCAATCAGGATGCACTTTTTTGTTGTTGTTTTGATTTTTGTTGTTGTTTGATTTTAAATATTCACCTGCTGGCAAACTGAGGAGGAGGTACGCATGACTCCACAGCTGGGATGGAGCGCCTGCCTCGAGCTGTGTATCCTGAGGCATCTCACCCAGATCCTAAAGCCACATCAACATCATGGAGTGATGATATTGAAGTCCACATGTTGCTTCATACTTTGGTTATATCCCAAAGGTTTCAAGCCGGTTCATTTTGAACCATGCTCTGTCCTTTAACTACTGGGTCTGGGACTACACTGTACATGCCCTACTGTAAATACAATGTATGGTGCCACGCACTGCCCTGTACTTTAATATTTTTTTACAATATATGTCTACCATCACAGTTTAGATGGTTTTTTTTTTTTGCAGTCTGTTTCACCTAAAGGTTTTGTGAATAAGCTTTGTTTAGTGAGTAAACATGGGGCATAGTGGCTGAATGGGATAAAAAATCCTCATCGTGTATGCAAACATGTTCCATTTATACTCCTTGTCTAACCTGAGTTAGTTCTGAAGTCCTTCTAAAAACCACTCATGTGTAAGAACATCCTCGAGCACAGGACGTTTTTCAGGGTCCTTTTGAAGACACCATGTTATCAGATGGCGGCAGTCTGTGTGTGTAGCAACGGGATTAGTTGAGAAAGAAAATCAATTACCATCTGAAACTTCTGATCTGACTGTTCTAATGGCTTATTCAAAGTTTATAAATGACAGAACTGTACAGAAACCTCCATCACTAACAAAAAAGACTGAACAAAACTTTTTATCATTTTAAGATGGTTACAAAATGTTGTATTGCCAATTCTCCATTCTTCATTAGTCCATTTTATCAATCTGTGGTTGTGTATTACATTACCAGATTAAATAATTACATAAATGATCATTTTGCAATTTAGACTTTCTAGTTATCTTGAAGATGCTTCTGCCTTTTCACCTCTGGATGGGTTTCCACTGAAGCACAGGTGAGCCTCAACAATGTCCTCCACCTTCTCAAAGGGCAGATGTCCACAGATAATACTGTAGAGGAGCACACCCAGACTCCAGATGGTGGCTTGACGGCCCTCATACGTCCTGTCAACCTGCCATTCAGGTGGGCTGTATACCATGGTGCCTGAGACAACGAGAGAGAATCATCAGTAACAAAATAAAAAGTTTATAATAGTCTCTAATTTGATCCCATTTTTTAACTTGAGGTGCACATTTCATTCCTATGGTGAATAACCTCTAAAGTGCCTGTAGGGTCCGGTCTTAAGCAGATCGCCACAGCCAAAGTCGATCAACTTGACGTCAAGGGTGTCCAGGTTCACCAGAAGGTTCTTTCCCTTGATGTCTCTATGCAGAACTCCACGGTCATGGCAGTGAAGGACAGCCTGAACCACCTGACGCATGATCCGTCGTGCCAGTGGCTCAGGCAGTTGGCGTTGGTGCAAGTTCAAGAAGTCAAACAGGTCTATGCAGGGGACGGGTCGCTCCAGAATCAAGATGAAGCACTTGTGGCACTCAAACCATTCTAGGAGCTCCACAATATGCTCACAACGAGGTGGCTTGCACACCATCTCCATTAAAGCCACCTCTAAGGGGAGACGGCGAGTATTGCCGGGCTAAAATTAAGGAAGACTTGGTTAGTATGGGTTTGAAGTTTTATAGTGGAATTATGGTTAGCAGGTTAACATGAAAGGGATCTGGATTGGTACCAATCATTAGATGAAACCTGAATCTAAAATGTGAACTGTTTTCCATTCGTGTTGTGAGTCACTGAATGGAAAATTAACAGCTTTGCGTTTATAGTCCCTTTACAGTTTTACCCATCTAAAAAGTTCCAAACATTGTTGCAATATTACATAAGTAAAGGTATTGGACTTACAACAGTGATGAACCTTTCTGCGTGACACTTTGGCACAAATTTAATGGCGATCTGGTCACATAAAAAACACAGGAAGTGAAGTTATTTACACAAAACAGACAGTATATTTAACATATCTAAGGGCTTTCAGATGGTAGCCACAGCTTCTCGGGTAACTCATAAATCTGGAGTCTGATAAATACTCATCCACAGATTACCAAGCTTATCACATTGTATAATCAGGATCTTTGTGTTCAAAAAGTGGAAAAAGGTCAAGGTACATTAGACTTGACCACTTGATTGCCATGTGAATAACAATGGATCTCTAGGGAAAACTCATAGCTCAAAGTTCTAATCACAATCTAAAATAGAAATTAGGTCCCACAATCATTCTTGTATTGTGTGCTGATGCTCACCTGTTTTCCATCAGCCTTGCGGACTCCTGCATACACTGAGCCGAATCCTCCTGTGCCCAGAAGACGTCCCGCAGTGTAACGTGAAGTGAAGCTCACTACATGAAACAAAAAAAGTTACATCCTTGTAACTGCAAAACATTATTCAACATGGAGAACTAGATTTAAAACATTGTTGTGTAATGCAGTGTTAACAGCAAAGCAATTTACGTGCAAGCGCAGTGATCACACATGTAGAAGCTGAAGAGCAGACAACACTCACCAGAACTGTTTGAAAGGGACGGGCGTGCTCTGATCAGGCTGGGAGCTCGTCTGCGTCGTGGCAGTAAGTGTTTAGTAGGGACAGCCGTGGTGGGGCTGGGATGAAGCGGGGGAATCAAACTTTTGACGGGACTTCTGGGGGTGCGTGCATTGCTGGGGCTCGTGGGCAAATCATCCATGAGGACATCGGTCTTAGTCTGGGCTGGAACATTACTGTTCAGCTGCAGGTCTGATGAGAAGGAGGTTCATAGGTAAGCGGTAAGGTAAAGTTCTCAGGAAACAGGAGGGGAGCGTTTGCCGAGGTCAGCCGTTACCTTTCAGAGGTGCCGCGTCGTCTGGGCTCACGTCCTTCACCGTGTGCCTAAGGCTGCGCTTCATTCGCTGCGTGTTCTGCCGATCCGTCTGTGCGGCTGGAGCTTCTTGCTGCTCCAGACGAGGCTGACGCATCTTATATCTTGGAATCCTAGACACCTTTGTCCTCTTCTGGGAATACACACGTACGAATCACCACAAAACATGGAGTGATGATATTGAAGTCCACATGTTGCTTCATACTTTGATTCTATCCCAAAGGTTTCAAACCGGTTCATTTTGAACCATGCTCAACCACTGTGCATGTCCTACTGTAAATACAATGTGTGATGTCACGCACTGCCCTGTACTTTATTATTTGTTTACAATATACGTCTACCATGACAGTTTAGATGTTTTTTTATTGCAGTCTGTTTCACCTAGAAGTTTTGTGAATAAGCTTTGTTTAGTGAGTAAACATGGGGCATAGTTGCTGAAAGGGATAAAAAATCCTCATCATGTATCCAAACATGAATCGCCACCTTGGATTTCAGAGTGAGGACAGTGTCCCTGATGGTTGCCAGGTCTTTGGCAGGGATGTACTTTTCCACCATCTTATCAAAGTCGTGGTGGGAGGACAGGAACAGCAGCATACGCCGGCCCAAGCGCCTGAGACAAGGAACAGACCCCAAAACAGGAGAGAACCGAGAGTGAGGGATCCATGACTCACAGCATCTATTACTATCTGGGAAATTGAATAAGCTTTGTAGAATTCTCGTTCTGATCACAATACTAACCTGGTTTCTTGGGAAGAGTCCTGTGCCAACTTGGAGACTGCAGGAATAATTCGCTCTGCACCAATCTTCTCTACCAAAGTAGCCAAGTGCCGAGCAGTACACTTTCTTACTGCAGCATTCAGATGACTTTTGAGGAAAACAGAAGGAAAAAAATTAGGGCATTCAAAAAAAGAAGGTAATAACTATTAATCCATCCAATCAATGTATACAGTACAACTTTTTGCTTCTATAAAGAAACTTAATGCCCTTATGTATGATCTACGTGCACAATCAAATGATCATATTCTATTCAATGGCTTAGTTTGCAACAGTTAGTGTATATATGTATTTTTTAAACAGAAAATGTTTGTATGTCCTCTGTGAGCTAGCTAACTAGCCTATTCTTTAAGTGGTGTGAAGGGCAGTTTGGATCAGCAGAGCGGAGATGGAACTCAATAAAAAAAATATTTAAGAGGATAAATAACTAAAAATATTGATATAGGTCGTGGCAATATTTTGAAAGAACAATGGAGAAGTAAAAACAGCAGCCATAATCAGTGTTGTGTTAGCTTCTTGTGACTGTTGTTGCTATCTGAAAGCCACAGTTTAAAGCTCACTGCATGCTAACTGACCAGAGTCCTCCAGCAAGAAGGGCGTTCATGCTCCGAATGGGGGTGCAGTTCTGCACCATGCTGTCCAGAGCTGTGTCCACGTCCTGCCTGATGAAGCCATTGGCCTCCGCTGCTTTGTGGAGGAGGACCTTAGCTGTAGCCTCCACTTCCTGGTCCATCCCTTTCTGCAGGCTGGAGTACAACTCCCTCAAGGACACCACCGCCATGCGGGACACTGCAGAGCACAGGTGCAGCACCTGCAGGAAAGACGACGTTCCAGCTCGTTTCAGCCACATCCAACACTGCCACCGCCATCTTAATAAGTATAATCCACCACTGCAATGTGTTATGTAGGCCTAAATACCTTAATCACTAATTACAGTTAGATATGCCATCTGAATTTACAGATACACAGTCAGCAAATATAGTGGCTTACCTCTTGAATAAGAACAATGCAGACATCATGAAGCCTGCTGCCAAGCACATCAGCGTGATACCGAGCCAATCTATGGATTGACATCAATCCTTCAATTTTCTTCTCCCTGTATGAAGATATTGGACATAGACACACACTGTAACCATCGGCTACTGAAAGTAAAAAATGCTACAAGAAAAGGGACAAAGAGGAAAAAACTTCACTAAATACATGCATACATACCATATATGCAGAACACCATAAATGACTTGCTGTTTAACCTGCCCTAGCCAAATGCTTCAGAATTTTGCAGGTGTGACTTACCAGTCATCAGAGCTAAGCAGTCTGAAGCTCTGAGCGAGAGCGAGGTCTGGTTTGTAGAAGGGCTGTAAAATCTGATGCTCATGGGGATCCTCCCTGGGTGTTCCTGGTTTGAGTTCATCTAGAGAGGAATACCAGAACCCAAACAAACTGACTAGGACTTTTAGGGCTACCAGCTCAACTTTGGTTCAAATCAGCTTGAAAACTGACTGCAAAACATTATTCAACATGGAGAACTAGATATAAAACATTGTTGTGTAATGCAGTGTTAACAGCAAAGCAATTCCAACCTCTGCCAACTACTCCTTCACACATGTCGTCAGCAGGGACTGCCCTGGTGCTTTGCACTTGAGATCCTGAAAAGCACAATACATATTAACACGTACTCCATCAAAAATCCCAAATATAACTTCTGGTTTCATAGTGGTTTCTTCATGGTGCAGAAAAACATGTCCATGGGTGCAGGCATAGCAATGTACAAGAGGATCAGCAGGGGCTTTTTGTTTGTAGTATAGGGCTTTCAAAGCAGTTTTTACTCTTTTAATACTTTTTTTACTTTTTTTGTTGTTGTTGGTGCAGCAAATGATTTTGGATGCAATTTCCAGGAGAGCAAAAGAGTGAGCTCACCTTTGGCAGGCCTGAAGGCACGGAGAGGCTCTCGGCCAGAAGGTTTGGGGAGTGGAGGCAACCTTGTGAATGTGGGCGGAGAAGGCCTCATCAGTCCTGACGAGGTGACTGTCGTGCGTGAAGCGAGCACAGGCAGTGGGGGACACCTGCTGGAGCCAACTTCACCTGCATGGGCGAATAAGGCCATTAGCAGAAATTACCTCACCATAACATTTCTCAGTGCCTTAGTACTACGTTGCATATGTTTCTTTATCTGAAAGTGCCACTGAAATATGATTCAAGCAAGATGGACCGAGAACGGCAACATCTCATATGCATCTTGCTACAATTCATGTAATGGCAGCACAATGAATTAGTACTGAAGAACTGAAAGCAGGGCATCCGTGAGCCCAGAAGCAGGAAGACATTTATCAGAGCTTCAGTAAATGTGTGACCCAGTTTTAGTTTAGCTTAGTTGTGATTCTTTTAGTTTATTGCATCATGAAGTCTTACATTTAAATACAATTTGATTCAATTTAATTATTTCGGCACAATTCAAAATTATTTTAATTCTGATACTGGTAGATACTGAAGCGCCAAACTACAGTACCGCCTAGCTCTGCTAATGGCTAGCACATGTCGCCTCTGCTAGACACTGTTCCATTACTGAGTGAAACCATGTCAGATGAAGAGCATCAGTATGAGTATTTTGTACATTTGACAAGTGGTGACTATAAATGATCCAAGTATATGCACATTTTTTGGTTAAAATAAAATTCATGTAGTATGTATGACACCACAAAATTAGGTCTGCTCATCACTTTACCACTGACGTGGGAACAAGTGCAAGACAAGCTTAGTGCAAGACGAACTTAACTTAACCGGGCACCCAAATAACCGGCCATGCCTCACTGTGTGTGCCTAGCACGTTCTTAGCAACGTAGCCATGCGCTCACCAGTACTGTCCCTCCACGGGCTCGGGTCTCTGCGCCGAGGGCTCGTGTCTCGCTTGTGTCGTCTACGATGCAGAGTGGGAGTGAGCTGCACTCCCGGAAGAGTGGCCAGAGGGTAGGAGGGCAGTAGGAAAGACCCGGGGGGGTTCCCAGACAGCAAGCGGCTGGATTTGGGCAAACCTGCATGGGAAAGGGCATCCATGATCATGAGTTTAGCTCCGTTCACTTGACACCTGAGTGAAGTTTCTGACTAACTGATCTCCTTGTTCCCAAATATCGTATTTAGCAATATTTTAACACAAAACAAATTACGCAACATTATAAATTCTACATTTTGTACAGGTATTTCAATGACATATAAAGTAAAGCCAACATCAATAAGTCACCTCTGCCAGCATCACTGGGGTTAGCTGCTTCGAATATGTCTGGAAGCAAGGGTTGAAGATGTCTGCCGCTCCGGTGAAGTCTCCCCACTCTCTCTCTCTTCCACCCTGGAGAGTGGAGCTGGGGAGGCTCCACTGAACCTGGACATGAAACACAGGCAGAAATGTAGAGGACACGTTCAATCTTCAGACCAGCATATGAAATTAAGACCTGCAGATCATACTGCATTTTAAATAACAATAATAGATTATGATAATCGATATTTTGGCATGGCTCAAATGTATATCAAGAGTAGCATTAAGTGGATAAACGAAATGTGCTAATGAATAGGAGCAATTTGAATAACATTTAAGAAAACTTTTATTCATAATCAAATCTGCAGATGGCAGTGAGGAGCAAAAGTGGCTATGGGAGAGCTCTGGAAAGCTCTGGATCGGAACAGCGCAGGCCTGGGGAGTGGGGTGCTGGCACAATCAACTGACTGCAATAAAACTTTCAAATCTAGTCTTGCTTGTAAGCTCACATTGCCCTTGCCAACAGAAGTAGGTACAAAGCACAAACTCCTTATATCACACAGACTGCTGCTGCTTGACGCTGGCCAGGTGATACCCAATACTTAAAGAAGCCATGTTATATAGATTACAAAGATTAATAGATATATGCTTTAGCAGCAGTCCAGATGAGGTATCAGAAGCCAGCAAAGCAGCATGACAATGTTTTGTTTAGATTGTTTGGGGGTGTACTAAAATAGTGATAAATGACATCTGTAATCCATATACATGTATTATTAGTATTATACTATGCTGGTATAACAATGATTCGAAGCATTATCACCTTATACTAAACACAACCGCCTAGCAGATGAGTGAACTGATGGTGTTACAACTCTCCCCATGTTACAACCATACCCGGTCTCCCCTATAGGGTTTTCAAAGCAGTTTTTACTTTTTAAATATTTTTTTTTTACTTTTTTTGTTGCTGCAACAAACGGTTTGGATGCCATTTCCAGGAGAGCAAAAGAGTGAGCTCACCTTTGGCAGGCCTGAAGGCACGGAGAGGCTCTCGGCCAGCAGGTTTGGGGAGTGGAGGCAACCTTGTGAAGGTGGGTGGAGAAGGCCTCATCAGTCCTGACGAGGTGACTGTCGTGCGTGAAGTGAGCACAGGCAGTGGGGGACACCTGCTGGAGCCAACTTCACCTGCATGGGCGAATAAGGCCATTAGCAGAAATGACCTCACCATAACATTTCTCAGTGCCTTAGTACTACGTTGCATATGTTTCTTTATCTGAAAGTGCCACTGAAATATGATTCAAGCAAGTGGCTGAGTTGCTGTTAATCGCAAACACTTCCATTTCCTTATAATACAGCTGACTGTCGAATTTTAGGAGCGAGGAAATTTCACGACTGGATTTATTGCACAGGTGGCATACTGTCACAGTTCCACGCTGGAATTCACTGAGCTCCTGAGAGTGACCCATTCACAAATGTTTGTAAAAACAGTCCGCGTGCCTAGTAAAAATATCTTATCAATGTCTATATGAAAGAAGACAGTTATCGATGAAGAACCCACCAGCAGGCTGGAGGTAGACTGGATCCATCTGCCTCAGAACCTTGCCTTGAACATGGGGCTGAGCAAGGTGTCTCTGCCTCTCCATGTCAGGGCCTAAATGCAAAACACCAACGCAGGGCACAGAGGAAGCATGAGCATGTACTGTTAAGATCATCAGGTTTATAAGAAGGGCTACAGTGCCATGTGAATTCATTACAATGTTGAAGAATATGTGATGTCATATTTTCTGATAAAACTGATGTTTTACTGGTCAGGTCATGTGCAGAAAGCTGATGGTTCTGCACCTCTGCCAGACCTTACAAACAAATGTAATAAATACTTCATCATGCATGGTTATTTGGTTTGTTGAATACGCATGTAATCTTCAGTGTTACACAGTACCAGTGAGGAGTGGTCCTTCTACAGGCATGTTAACATAGCCGACATCTGAGGGTCCCGCCGTACTTCCGTGAGGGAAGGGTGCTGGTCCACAGGGATCCGTGTGGATCACTGTCGCTTGGGGGTTGTAGGGCACACCTGAAAATCCCACAGCAGGTAAAGTGAAACCCAGCACGCCTCTCAGTGAGGCTCAAATGCCTTGTAAGTGTTTCCCAATGAACAAGTGATTATAACAAGGGCTATGGTGCCATGTGATGTCATTAGAATGTGGGGAGAATGCTTAAGAATTTGTGAGGTCATGTTAGAAATCTGTTTCTTTTTAAAAATGTTTATTTTTATTTGCTTTTTCCATGGCCACATGGACAATGTTAACATGGTGGGATTTATGAAAATTGTGCTGAGTCAAAGAAATCAAAGAAATAACCCATGCTCCATTAATTATATTATCCTGTACACATGAAATAAAGAGCTTGACAGTCATCTGTAGAATAAATATACAGGTTATTTTTCTGAACCTTAGAAACCTACTATATAAATGTGTATACATATTTAACTTTTAATTATTATGAATAAGCCTATGGAAATCCATACTCATAAGAATTAATATACTGTCTTACATAGAAGTATAAAATTATGTACAGTATATATGAAAATGTATTTTTCTCACCATGAGTGGTAAAACCTGGTGTGTATATGAAGTGGTTCTGTTCCTGCCTAGGCCTAGGCTGGTCGGTTCTCCTGGGGAAAAAACTCATTCTCCACCTGAAAAATAGAAAGAATAGAAAGACAGAAAGATATAGAAGAAATAGAAAGATTTGTTAGATTTGTATGTATTGTAATTCACAGAGCAAAATGTCTTTCGACTTGTTCTGAGCTTTTCAGCATCAAAACTGAATCCAAACATTCCACCTTCCCAACCAAACATTCTAAACCAAACATTCCAAAGTTGAGTAGCACGTGATATCACAATTTCCAGTTTTTCTAACCAAAACACCAAATCAGCCAGACTGCTACAATAACCTGATGCCGCCTGGCTTGTACCCAAAGGGTTCATACCAGAGACCGTATATATTATATATATACATCAAAGGAATGAATTGAAACTAGCTAGCGGTGGTACGCTAACGACAGCTGCGTTTCAACAGCGGGCGGAAATTATCATACAGTTAAGCCCGCCCACTAAGAGGGAAGACATGATTGGTCAATTTTGCTGTCTGTAAACGAACAGCGGGCATCACAGTCCTGATAGGGGGAGACACAGGCTCACAGGCTTCCACTTAACCCCTCACCTTCCAACACAGATTGAATAGACACGGTTGAATAATGTATTTCCTTATATTTTTGTCATTGTTTAGATGTCGATTGCCAAACTGTAAGTAGATAAAATAAATTTGGATAAATTATTTTATATATATTTATGTTTTAAGAATATTTTTAGGCCCTCCGAGAGTACATACGGTCTCACTCTGGTCTCAACACAACTCACTGTCAAATACTGCCCACTAGTGGGATAGGGATGTAGTACAAGTGACAAACTATTTTTAAAAAATCATACATTGCATAAAATTATACACATAATCACCATTACTAGGTTAAAAGCAGGAATGCTTAGATGTATAATAATTTATAGCTATAGTAAATTATATATGCTGTTTCAGTGTGCCTAAAAATACACCATTCAAAGAAGTATGTGGATTATAGTTCTACTGTAAATTAAACATAGAAGTTATTTTTGTTGTATAGTCAAAGTCAAATTTATTTATATAGCTTTCACAGTACATGTCACAAAGCAGCTTTACAATCGTATGGGTCCCTAATGAGCAAGCCAAGGCGACAGTGGCAAGGAAAAACTCCCTATGGTGGTGGGGATTAGGAAGAAACCTTGGGAGGACCAAGACTCAAAAGGGAACCCATCCTCCATTGGGCGGCCCGTTAGCACAAGTCCGTGGTGCGCAGGATGGTTCTACAGATAATGTTTAAGGTCCTTGTTCCCCGGCCAAGTAGTCACAGTCTCTTTGGTGTAGATGGTGAGCCTCAGGTAGGAGCATCAGCACGTCCTCTTGCATATAGTGTCATTAGCGGGCACACACACAGGATGTGGGAAATCTCTCTTATTATTTGAGTGTTTGGAGTTGATTTAAATGCTTTAGCTAATATTACTGTCATTTAATTTCCCTCACAAAAGTCCCAAAAACAAACACAAAAAGCAAGAACAAATGTTCAATATAACCCACAAGCACTTAGTGTTGTGCTGAAGTCCTCCCTGAGGCCGGTCTGCAAAATCTGCCATTACACTTATTAGCTATACAGTGCTTAATTTGTAAATCAAACAATGCCGGAACGCAAACAGCGGCATGAGACAAGGGGTCACTGAGGTCATATATATGATAGATATGTCAACAGAAAATAACAATCATAGAACAATATATATCTATAGTCACCATGACAACAGTTATCATGATAAGTGTTAGTATTTCAAAGTGCAAAAAGAGCAGAGCTCCTAGGCATGTTAAACCTGATGTGATTCGCTAAAATCTGTGCTCCTTATTTAAAAGGACTTCTGAGTTGAATGATTTAGCTTTCTGCTAATTTGACTTTCTTCCTCTCTCTTTCATTTAAAGTGCAGGCACAATAAGAAATGCACAAACATCTCCATCTTCAAGTAGAAACCATGTTGGGGTTTATTTTGGTCTGGAGGTCTGGCTGGCAGCTCTCAGTTGATCGAGAGGTTCTTCACAAACTCGTTTAGGCTCTTGCGGCTTGGCATAGGTGGACAGTGGCCCCCCTTACGCTTCCACCCCTCCCGTGGACTGTACCACTGTTGCTGGAGGTCCCCAGGAGGTACCAGAGCAGAGGAAGCACCTTCTGCTCAACCAGTTGTGGCTTGCAGGGGTAGAGTTCCCTAACCAGCTCTATAAAAAGAACAAGATAAATAAATCAACCCTGGAAAGTACTGGGTTATTGCAGAAGCATTTTCTTAACCTAGAAAGATTTAATTCAATTAAAGTGACAGTATTTGGTAACTATGGTAACTCTCTGGAATGATTATTATCAATATTATAAATATTATTAATAAATATAGGAATTATAGTATTTCTGGTAAATCTTTTATCTTTTTTTTTATCTCTGGCATCTCTTAGCATATCAGTGGAATGACTTTCTGAAATAATTGTTTTTTGATAAATGTATTTGAATTTGTAGAATATTTCTGTATACACAACCACAAAAGATTAGACACTGTATATTGTATACTTACCTGCAACTTTATCAACAAGATCCACTTTAGCTTTTCCACTGAGAAATCGAGCCTTTGTGCAAAACAGTTGAAGAAGTAGTGTTATCTGAAAAAAGATAGATCAAGGACAGTGTTGGTCAAGTTCAGCAATATTTACAGTATGGTAATTCTTTTTAGAAACGTGTCCTGCTTTATCAAAACAACTAATTATTCACATAAAATGTTACACTTTAACTAAATATATATGAACAGTATCTGATAGGAGAACAAAGCTCTGTTTGCAAATGGTCATTTGGAACACGTATGCATAATTATTTGAGTGCATATTAGGCAGAACAAAAGAGCCTAAGCACATCCACTGTAAACTCCATTATTTAACAATCTGCTGTCAGATAACGCAAGATCTCCTGTCAGTCTTTTTTTTTCTCTTTACATTGGACTGTGCCTTAATATGAAAGGAAATTTCCATTTGATCTGCACCACAAACATCTAGCCAAAGAGCAGGAACATTCTTTTACCGATTTGTGTGAACCTTTTCCCCAAAGGTAAAACAGAACACAATCATTGTTGTTGTTGTTTTTCTAAAGCCCAGTGGCATGTGTTCTTCAAGATGTTTTGTGAAGAGAGAAATGAACCCACCAAGGTTATTGATGAGAGCTTGAATGGCATCTATTGTTGCCATGTAGATGGCGTTATTCTTGGAGTTGAGGTGATTGTCCACTATAGCTGGGACTAAGATCTAGACCACTTGGGCCAGGTTGTCTCTGAGCAGTGCTGGCACATCTGAGCAGTGTGATGTGCCAGCATTTAAAATGTGCCAGCATTTAATGTTCTCCAACGTATGACCCCCTATACAGATCACTTCTGAAAGCTGCTGAAAACATTAAAAATCAATTCAGTTCAAATGAGTTACCGGGAACATGTTGCCCACGACCATATATGGGTTGTCTTCGCAGTCGACCACCAGCTGATCAATGCACTTGATGCGCTCCCTGAAGTCTTTTGAACCCAGCAGGGCCTTGAGCTGCTTGACGTACTCCGTCTTGTCTGCAATGCTAAGGATGTGTGCTCTGCTGCTGTCTTTGCTGAACACACACAAGAGAGAAAACACAAGGATTGGGTTATAGTGTTGAAACACAAAATGAACAAGGCTGCAATCAAATTAAACCAACATCAAAACCATCAAAATTGCAAACATCAAAGCAGTTCCAATCAGGATGCACTTTTTTGTTGTTGTTTTGATTTTTGTTGTTGTTTGATTTTAAATATTCACCTGCTGGCAAACTGAGGAGGAGGTACGCATGACTCCACAGCTGGGATGGAGCGCCTGCCTCGAGCTGTGTATCCTGAGGCATCTCACCCAGATCCTAAAGCCACATCAACATCATGGAGTGATGATATTGAAGTCCACATGTTGCTTCATACTTTGGTTCTATCCCAAAGGTTTCAAGCCGGTTCATTTTGAACCATGCTCTGTCCTTTAACTACTGGGTCTGGGACTACACTGTGCATGCCCTACTGTAAATACAATGTATGGTGCCACGCACTGCCCTGTACTTTAATATTTTTTTTACAATATATGTCTACCATCACAGTTTAGATGGTTTTTTTTTGCAGTCTGTTTCACCTAAAGGTTTTGTGAATAAGCTTTGTTTAGTGAGTAAACATGGGGCATAGTGGCTGAATGGGATAAAAAATCCTCATCATGTATGCAAACATGTTCCATTTATACTCCTTGTCTAACCTGAGTTAGTTCTGAAGTCCTTCTAAAAACCACTCATGTGCAAGAACATCCTCGAGCACAGGACGTTTTGCAGGGTCCTTTTGAAGACACCATGTTATCAGATGGCGGCAGTCTGTGTGTGTAGCAACGGGATTAGTTGAGAAAGAAAATCAATTACCATCTGAAACTTCTGATCTGACTGTTCTAATGGCTTATTCAAAGTTTATAAATGACAGAACTGTACAGAAACCTCCATCACTAACAAAAAAGACTGAACAAAACTTTTTATCATTTTAAGACGGTTACAAAATGTTGTATTGCCAATTCTCCATTCTTCATTAGTCCATTTTATCAATCTGTGGTTGTGTATTACATTACCAGATTAAATAATTACATAAATGATCATTTTGCAATTTAGACTTTCTAGTTATCTTGAAGATGCTTCTGCCTTTTCACCTCTGGATGGGTTTCCACTGAAGCACAGGTGTGCCTCAACAATGTCCTCCACCTTCTCAAAGGGCAGATGTCCACAGATAATACTGTAGAGGAGCACACCCAGACTCCAGATGGTGGCTTGACGGCCCTCATACGTCCTGTCAACCTGCCATTCAGGTGGGCTGTATACCATGGTGCCTGAGACAACGAGAGAGAATCATCAATAACAAAATAAAATGTTTATAATAGTCTCTAATTTGATCCCATTTTTTAACTTGAGGTGCACATTTCATTCCTATGGTGAATAACCTCTAAAGTGCCTGTAGGGTCCGGTCTTAAGCAGATCGCCACAGCCAAAGTCGATCAACTTGACGTCAAGGGTGTCCAGGTTCACCAGAAGGTTCTTTCCCTTGATGTCTCTATGCAGAACTCCACGGTCATGGCAGTGAAGGACAGCCTGAACCACCTGACGCATGATCCGTCGTGCCAGTGGCTCAGGCAGTTGGCGTTGGTGCAAGTTCAAGAAGTCAAACAGGTCTATGCAGGGGACGGGTCGCTCCAGAATCAAGATGAAGCACTTGTGGCACTCAAACCATTCTAGGAGCTCCACAATATGCTCACAACGAGGTGGCTTGCACACCATCTCCATTAAAGCCACCTCTAAGGGGAGACGGCGAGTATTGCCGGGCTAAAATTAAGGAAGACTTGGTTAGTATGGGTTTGAAGATTTATAGTGGAATTATGGTTAGCAGGTTAACATGAAAGGGATCTGGATTGGTACCAATCATTAGATGAAACCTGAATCTAAAATGTGAACTGTTTTCCATTCGTGTTGTGAGGAGTCACTGAATGGAAAATTAACAGCTTTGCGTTTATAGTCCCTTTACAGTTTTACCCATCTAAAAAGTTCCAAACATTGTTGCAATATTACATAAGTAAAGGTATTGGACTTACAACAGTGATGAACCTTTCTGCGTGATACTTTGGCACAAATTTAATGGCGATCTGGTCACATAAAAAACACAGGAAGTGAAGTTGTTTACACAAAACAGACAGTATATTTAACATATCTAAGGGCTTTCAGATGGTAGCCACAGCTTCTCGGGTAACTCATAAATCTGGAGTCTGATAAATACTCATCCACAGATTGCCAAGCTTATCACATTGTATAATCAGGATCTTTGTGTTCAAAAAGTGGAAAAAGGTCAAGGTACATTAGACTTGACCACTTGATTGCCATGTGAATAACAAAGGATCTCTAGGGAAAACTCATAGCTCAAAGTTCTAATCACAATCTAAAATAGAAATTAGGTCCCACAATCATTCTTGTATTGTGTGCTGATGCTCACCTGTTTTCCATCAGCCTTGCGGACTCCTGCATACACTGAGCCGAATCCTCCTGTGCCCAGAAGACGTCCCGCAGTGTAACGTGAAGTGAAGCTCACTACATGAAACAAAAAAAGTTACATCCTTGTAACTGCAAAACATTATTCAACATGGAGAACTAGATTTAAAACATTGTTGTGTAATGCAGTGTTAACAGCAAAGCAATTTACGTGCAAGCGCAGTGATCACACATGTAGAAGCTGAAGAGCAGGCAACACTCACCAGAACTGTTTGAAAGGGACGGGCGTGCTCTGATCAGACTGGGAGCTCGTCTGCGTCGTGGCAGTAAGTGTTTAGTAGGGACAGCCGTGGGGGGGCTGGGATGAAGCGGGGGAATCAAACTTTTGACGGGACTTCTGGGGGTGCGTGCATTGCTGGGGCTCGTGGGCAAATCATCCATGAGGACATCGGTCTTAGTCTGGGCTGGAACATTACTGTTCAGCTGCAGGTCTGATGAGAAGGAGGTTCATAGGTAAGCGGTAAGGTAAAGTTCTCAGGAAACAGGAGGGGAGCGTTTGCCGAGGTCAGCCGTTACCTTTCAGAGGTGCCGCGTCGTCTGGGCTCACGTCCCTCACCGTGTGCCTAAGGCTGCGCTTCATTCGCTGCGTGTTCTGCCGATCCGTCTGTGCGGCTGGAGCTTCTTGCTGCTCCAGACGAGGCTGACGCATCTTATATCTTGGAATCCTAGACACCTTTGTCCTCTTCTGGGAATACACACGTACGAATCACCACAAAACATGGAGTGATGATATTGAAGTCCACATGTTGCTTCATACTTTGATTCTATCCCAAAGGTTTCAAACCGGTTCATTTTGAACCATGCTCAACCACTGTGCATGCCCTACTGTAAATACAATGTGTGGTGTCACGCACTGCCCTGTACTTTATTATTTGTTTACAATATATGTCTACCATGACAGTTTAGATGTTTTTTTATTGCAGTCTGTTTCACCTAGAAGTTTTGTGAATAAGCTTTGTTTAGTGAGTAAACATGGGGCATAGTTGCTGAAAGGGATAAAAAATCCTCATCATGTATCCAAACATGAATCGCCACCTTGGATTTCAGAGTGAGGACAGTGTCCCTGATGGTTGCCAGGTCTTTGGCAGGGATGTACTTTTCCACCATCTTATCAAAGTCGTGGTGGGAGGACAGGAACAGCAGCATACGCCGGCCCAAGCGCCTGAGACAAGGAACAGACCCCAAAACAGGAGAGAACCGAGAGTGAGGGATCCATGACTCACAGCATCTATTACTATCTGGGAAATTGAATAAGCTTTGTAGAATTCTCGTTCTGATCACAATACTAACCTGGTTTCTTGGGAAGAGTCCTGTGCCAACTTGGAGACTGCAGGAATAATTCGCTCTGCACCAATCTTCTCTACCAAAGTAGCCAAGTGCCGAGCAGTACACTTTCTTACTGCAGCATTCAGATGACTTTTGAGGAAAACAGAAGGAAAAAAATTAGGGCATTCAAAAAAAGAAGGTAATAACTATTAATCCATCCAATCAATGTATACAGTACAACTTTTTGCTTCTATAAAGAAACTTAATACCCTTAAGTATGATCTACGTGCACAATCAAATGATCATATTCTATTCAATGGCTTAGTTTGCAACAGTTAGTGTATATATGTATTTTTTAAACAGAAAATGTTTGTATGTCCTCTGTGAGCTAGCTAACTAGCCTATTCTTTAAGTGGTGTGAAGGGCAGTTTGGATCAGCAGAGCGGAGATGGAACTCAATAAAAAAAAATATTTAAGAGGATAAATAACTAAAAATATTGATATAGGTCGTGGCAATATTTTGAAAGAACAATGGAGAAGTAAAAACAGCAGCCATAATCAGTGTTGTGTTAGCTTCTTGTTACTGTTGTTGCTATCTGAAAGCCACAGTTTAAAGCTCACTGCATGCTAACTGACCAGAGTCCTCCAGCAAGAAGGGCGTTCATGCTCCGAATGGGGGTGCAGTTCTGCACCATGCTGTCCAGAGCTGTGTCCACGTCCTGCCTGATGAAGCCATTGGACTCCGCTGCTTTGTGGAGGAGGACCTTAGCTGTAGCCTCCACTTCCTGGTCCATCCCTTTCTGCAGGCTGGAGTACAACTCCCTCAAGGACACCACCGCCATGCGGGACACTGCAGAGCGCAGGTGCAGCACCTGCAGGAAAGACGACGTTCCAGCTCGTTTCAGCCACATCCAACACTGCCACCGCCATCTTAATAAGTATAATCCACCACTGCAATGTGTTATGTAGGCCTAAATACATTAATCACTAATTACAGTTAGATATGCCATCTGAATTTCAATTAAATGAGAAATGTTTTTATAAAAAAGGAATTTCACAGTACTATGCTAACTCTGACTTGAGTTTGTCAGCAACATCACCTGTAATGTGTACATGCTGATGGCTGCCAATTTTAGAATTCAGAAGACAGATACACAGTCAGCAAATATAGTGGCTTACCTCTTGAATAAGAACAATGCAGACATCATGAAGCCTGCTGCCAAGCACATCAGCGTGATACCGAGCCAATCTACGGATTGACATCAATCCTTCAATTTTCTTCTCCCTGTATGAAGATATTGGACATAGACACACACTGTAACCATCGGCTACTGAAAGTAAAAAATGCTACAAGAAAAGGGACAAAGAGGAAAAAACTTCACTAAATACATGCATACATACCATATATGCAGAACACCATAAATGACTTGCTGTTTAACCTGCCCTAGCCAAATGCTTCAGAATTTTGCAGGTGTGACTTACCAGTCATCAGAGCTAAGCAGTCTGAAGCTCTGAGCGAGAGCGAGGTCTGGTTTGTAGAAGGGCTGTAAAATCTGATGCTCATGGGGATCCTTCCTGGGAGTTCCTGGTTTGAGTTCATCTAGAGAGGAATACCAGAACCCAAACAAACTGACTAGGACTTTTAGGGCTACCAGCTCAACTTTGGTTCAAATCAGCTTGAAAACTGACTGCAAAACATTATTCAACATGGAGAACTAGATATAAAACATTGTTGTGTAATGCAGTGTTAACAGCAAAGCAATTCCAACCTCTGCCAACTACTCCTTCACACATGTCGTCAGCAGGGACTGCCCTGGTGCTTTGCACTTGAGATCCTGAAAAGCACAATACATATTAACACGTACTCCATCAAAAATCCCAAATATAACTTCTGGTTTCATAGTGGTTTCTTCATGGTGCAGAAAAACATGTCCATGGGTGCAGGCATAGCAATGTACAAGAGGATCAGCAGGGGCTTTTTGTTTGTAGTATAGGGCTTTCAAAGCAGTTTTTACTCTTTTAATACTTTTTTTACTTTTTTGTTGTTGTTGTTGGTGCAGCAAATGATTTTGGATGCAATTTCCAGGAGAGCAAAAGAGTGAGCTCACCTTTGGCAGGCCTGAAGGCACGGAGAGGCTCTCGGCCAGAAGGTTTGGGGAGTGGAGGCAACCTTGTGAATGTGGGCGGAGAAGGCCTCATCAGTCCTGACGAGGTGACTGTCGTGCGTGAAGCGAGCACAGGCAGTGGGGGACACCTGCTGGAGCCAACTTCACCTGCATGGGCGAATAAGGCCATTAGCAGAAATTACCTCACCATAACATTTCTCAGTGCCTTAGTACTACGTTGCATATGTTTCTTTATCTGAAAGTGCCACTGAAATATGATTCAAGCAAGATGGACCGAGAACGGCAACATCTCATATGCATCTTGCTACAATTCATGCAATGGCAGCACAATGAATTAGTACTGAAGAACTGAAAGCAGGGCATCCGTGAGCCCAGAAGCAGGAAGACATTTATCAGAGCTTCAGTAAATGTATGACCCAGTTTTAGTTTAGCTTAGTTGTGATTCTTTTAGTTTATTGCATCATGAAGTCTTACATTTAAATACAATTTGATTCAATTTAATTATTTCGGCACAATTCAAAATTATTTTAATTCTGATACTGGTAGATACTGAAGCGCCAAACTACAGTACCGCCTAGCTCTGCTAATGGCTAGCACATGTCGCCTCTGCTAGACACTGTTCCATTACTGAGTGAAATCATGTCAGATGAAGAGCATCAGTATGAGTATTTTGTACATTTGACAAGTGGTGACTATAAATGATCCAAGTATATGCACATTTTTTGGTTAAAATAAAATTCATGTAGTATGTATGACACCACAAAATTAGGTCTGCTCATCACTTTACCACTGACGTGGGAACAAGTGCAAGACAAGCTTAGTGCAAGACGAACTTAACTTAACCGGGCACCCAAATAACCGGCCATGCCTCACTGTGTGTGCCTAGCACGTTCTTAGCAACGTAGCCATGCGCTCACCAGTACTGTCCCTCCACGGACCCGGGTCTCTGCGCAGAGGGCTCGTGTCTCGCTTGTGTCGTCTACGATGCAGAGTGGGAGTGAGCTGCACTCCCGGAAGAGTGGCCAGAGGGTAGGAGGGCAGTAGGAAAGACCCAGGGGGGTTCCCAGACAGCAAGCGGCTGGATTTGGGCAAACCTGCATGGGAAAGGGCATCCATGATCATGAGTTTAGCTCCGTTCACTTGACACCTGAGTGAAGTTTCTGACTAACTGATCTCCTTGTTCCCAAATATCGTATTTAGCAATATTTTAACACAAAACAAATTACGCAACATTATAAATTCTACATTTTGTACAGGTATTTCAATGACATATAAAGTAAAGCCAACATCAATAAGTCACCTCTGCCAGCATCACTGGGGTTAGCTGCTTCGAATATGTCTGGAAGCAAGGGTTGAAGATGTCTGCCGCTCCGGTGAAGTCTCCCCACTCTCTCTCTCTTCCACCCTGGAGATTGGAGCTGGGGAGGCTCCACTGAACCTGGACATGAAACACAGGCAGAACTGTAGAGGACACGTTCAATCTTCAGACCAGCATATGAAATTAAGACCTGCAGATCATACTGCATTTTAAATAACAATAGTAGATTATAATAATCGATATTTTGGCATGGCTCAAATGTATATCAAGAGTAGCATTAAGTGGATAAATGAAATGTGCTAATGAATAGGAGCAATTTGAATAACATTTAAGAAAACTTTTATTCATAATCAAATCTGCAGATGGCAGTGAGGAGCAAAAGTGGCTATGGGAGAGTTCTGGAAAGCTCTGGATCGGAACAGCGCAGGCCTGGGGAGTGGGGTGCTGGCACAATCAACTGACTGCAATAAAACTTTCAAGTCTAGTCTTGCTTGTAAGCTCACATTGCCCTTGCCAACAGAAGTAGGTACAAAGCACAAACTCCTTATATCACACAGACTGCTGCTGCTTGACGCTGGCCAGGTGATACCCAATACTTAAAGAAGCCATGTTATATAGATTACAAAGATTAATAGATATACGCTTTAGCAGCAGTCCAGATGAGGTATCAGAAGCCAGCAAAGCAGCACGACAATGTTTTGTTTAGATTGTTTGGGGGTGTACTAAAATAGTGATAAATGACATCTGTAATCCATATACATGTATTATCAGTATTATACTATGCTGGTATAACAATGATTCGAAGCATTATCACCTTATACTAAACACAACCGCCTAGCAGATGAGTGAACTGATGGTGTTACAACTCTCCCCATGTTACAACTATACCCGGTCTCCCCTATAGGGTTTTCAAAGCAGTTTTTACTTTTTAAATATTTTTTTTTTACTTTTTTTGTTGCTGCAACAAATGGTTTGGATGCCATTTCCAGGAGAGCAAAAGAGTGAGCTCACCTTTGGCAGGCCTGAAGGCACGGAGAGGCTCTCGACCAGCAGGTTTGGGGAGTGGAGGCAACCTTGTGAAGGTGGGTGGAGAAGGCCTCATCAGTCCTGACGAGGTGACTGTCGTGCGTGAAGTGAGCACAGGCAGTGGGGGACACCTGCTGGAGCCAACTTCACCTGCATGGGCGAATAAGGCCATTAGCAGAAATGACCTCACCATAACATTTCTCAGTGCCTTAGTACTACGTTGCATATGTTTCTTTATCTGAAAGTGCCACTGAAATATGATTCAAGCAAGTGGCTGAGTTGCTGTTAATCGCAAACACTTCCATTTCCTTATAATACAGCTGACTGTCGAATTTTAGGAGCGAGGAAATTTCACGACTGGATTTACTGCACAGGTGGCATACTGTCACAGTTCCACGCTGGAATTCACTGAGCTCCTGAGAGTGACCCATTCACAAATGTTTGTAAAAACAGTCCGCGTGCCTAGTAAAAATATCTTATCAATGTCTATATGAAAGAAGACAGTTATCGATGAAGAACCCACCAGCAGGCTGGAGGTAGACTGGATCCATCTGCCTCAGAACCTTGCCTTGAACATGGGGCTGAGCAAGGTGTCTCTGCCTCTCCATGTCAGGGCCTAAATGCAAAACACCAACGCAGGGCACAGAGGAAGCATGAGCATGTACTGTTAAGATCATCAGGTTTATAAGAAGGGCTACAGTGCCATGTGAATTCATTACAATGTTGAAGAATATGTGATGTCATATTTTCTGATAAAACTGATGTTTTACTGGTCAGGTCATGTGCAGAAAGCTGATGGTTCTGCACCTCTGCCAGACCTTACAAACAAATGTAATAAATACTTCATCATGCATGGTTATTTGGTTTGTTGAATACGCATGTAATCTTCAGTGTTACACAGTACCAGTGAGGAGTGGTCCTTCTACAGGCATGTTAACATAGCCGACATCTGAGGGTCCCGCCGTACTTCCGTGAGGGAAGGGTGCTGGTCCACAGGGATCCGTGTGGATCACTGTCGCTTGGGGGTTGTAGGGCACACCTGAAAATCCCACAGCAGGTAAAGTGAAACCCAGCACGCCTCCCAGTGAGGCTCAAATGCCTTGTAAGTGTTTCCCAATGAACAAGTGATTATAACAAGGGCTATGGTGCCATGTGATGTCATTAGAATGTGGGGAGAATGCTTAAGAATTTGTGAGGTCATGTTAGAAATCTGTTTCTTTTTAAAAATGTTTATTTTTATTTGCTTTTTCCATGGCCACATGGACAATGTTAACATGGTGGGATTTGTGAAAATTGTGCTGAGTCAAAGAAATCAAAGAAATAACCCATGCTCCATTAATTATATTATCCTGTACACATGAAATAAAGAGCTTGACAGTCATCTGTAGAATAAATATACAGGTTATTTTTCTGAACCTTAGAAACCTACTATATAAATGTGTATACATATTTAACTTTTAATTATTATGAATAAGCCTATGGAAATCCATACTCATAAGAATTAATATACTGTCTTACATAGAAGTATAAAATTATGTACAGTATATATGAAAATGTATTTTTCTCACCATGAGTGGTAAAACCTGGTGTGTATATGAAGTGGTTCTGTTCCTGCCTAGGCCTAGGCTGGTCGGTTCTCCTGGGGAAAAAACTCATTCTCCACCTGAAAAATAGAAAGAATAGAAAGACAGAAAGATATAGAAGAAATAGAAAGATTTGTTAGATTTGTATGTATTGTAATTCACAGAGCAAAATGTCTTTCGACTTGTTCTGAGCTTTTCAGCATCAAAACTGAATCCAAACATTCCACCTTCCCAACCAAACATTCTAAACCAAACATTCCAAAGTTGAGTAGCACGTGATATCACAATTTCCAGTTTTTCTAACCAAAACACCAAATCAGCCAGACTGCTACAATAACCTGATGCCGCCTGGCTTGTACCCAAAGGGTTCATACCAGAGACCGTATATATTATATATATACATCAAAGGAATGAATTGAAACTAGCTAGCGGTGGTACGCTAACGACAGCTGCGTTTCAACAGCGGGCGGAAATTATCATACAGTTAAGCCCGCCCACTAAGAGGGAAGACATGATTGGTCAATTTTGCTGTCTGTAAACGAACAGCGGGCATCACAGTCCTGATAGGGGGAGACACAGGCTCACAGGCTTCCACTTAACCCCTCACCTTCCAACACAGATTGAATAGACACGGTTGAATAATGTATTTCCTTATATTTTTGTCATTGTTTAGATGTCGATTGCCAAACTGTAAGTAGATAAAATAAATTTGGATAAATTATTTTATATATATTTATGTTTTAAGAATATTTTTAGGCCCTCTGAGAGTACATACGGTCTCACTCTGGTCTCAACACAACTCACTGTCAAATACTGCCCACTAGTGGGATAGGGATGTAGTACAAGTGACAAACTATTTTTAAAAAATCATACATTGCATAAAATTATACACATAATCACCATTACTAGGTTAAAAGCAGGAATGCTTAGATGTATAATAATTTATAGCTATAGTAAATTATATATGCTGTTTCAGTGTGCCTAAAAATACACCATTCAAAGAAGTATGTGGATTATAGTTCTACTGTAAATTAAACATAGAAGTTATTTTTGTTGTATAGTCAAAGTCAAATTTATTTATATAGCTTTCACAGTACATGTCACAAAGCAGCTTTACAATCGTATGGGTCCCTAATGAGCAAGCCAAGGCGACAGTGGCAAGGAAAAACTCCCTATGGTGGTGGGGATTAGGAAGAAACCTTGGGAGGACCAAGACTCAAAAGGGAACCCATCCTCCATTGGGCGGCCCGTTAGCACAAGTCTGTGGTGCGCAGGATGGTTCTACAGATAATGTTTAAGGTCCTTGTTCCCCGGCCAAGTAGTCACAGTCTCTTTGGTGTAGATGGTGAGCCTCAGGTAGGAGCATCAGCACGTCCTCTTGCATATAGTGTCATTAGCGGGCACACACACAGGATGTGGGAAATCTCTCTTATTATTTGAGTGTTTGGAGTTGATTTAAATGCTTTAGCTAATATTACTGTCATTTAATTTCCCTCACAAAAGTCCCAAAAACAAACACAAAAAGCAAGAACAAATGTTCAATATAACCCACAAGCACTTAGTGTTGTGCTGAAGTCCTCCCTGAGGCCGGTCTGCAAAATCTGCCATTACACTTATTAGCTATACAGTGCTTAATTTGTAAATCAAACAATGCCGGAACGCAAACAGCGGCATGAGACAAGGGGTCACTGAGGTCATATATATGATAGATATGTCAACAGAAAATAACAATCATAGAACAATATATATCTATAGTCACCATGACAACAGTTATCATGATAAGTGTTAGTATTTCAAAGTGCAAAAAGGCATGTTAAACCTGATGTGATTCGCTAAAATCTGTGCTCCTTATTTAAAAGGACTTCTGAGTTGAATGATTTAGCTTTCTGCTAATTTGACTTTCTTCCTCTCTCTTTCATTTAAAGTGCAGGCACAATAAGAAATGCACAAACATCTCCATCTTCAAGTAGAAACCATGTTGGGGTTTATTTTGGTCTGGAGGTCTGGCTGGCAGCTCTCAGTTGATCGAGAGGTTCTTCACAAACTCGTTTAGGCTCTTGCGGCTTGGCATAGGTGGACAGTGCCCCCCCTTACGCTTCCACCCCTCCCGTGGACTGTACCACTGTTGCTGGAGGTCCCCAGGAGGTACCAGAGCAGAGGAAGCACCTTCTGCTCAACCAGTTGTGGCTTGCAGGGGTAGAGTTCCCTAACCAGCTCTATAAAAAGAACAAGATAAATAAATCAACCCTGGAAAGTACTGGGTTATTGCAGAAGCATTTTCTTAACCTAGAAAGATTTAATTCAATTAAAGTGACAGTATTTGGTAACTATGGTAACTCTCTGGAATGATTATTATCAATATTATAAATATTATTAATAAATATAGGAATTATAGTATTTCTGGTAAATCTTTTATCTTTTTTTTATCTCTGGCATCTCTTAGCATATCAGTGGAATTACTTTCTGAAATAATTGTTTTTTGATAAATGTATTTGAATTTGTAGAATATTTCTGTATACACAACCACAAAAGATTAGACACTGTATATTGTATACTTACCTGCAACTTTATCAACAAGATCCACTTTAGCTTTTCCACTGAGAAATCGAGCCTTTGTGCAAAACAGTTGAAGAAGTAGTGTTATCTGAAAAAAGATAGATCAAGGACAGTGTTGGTCAAGTTCAGCAATATTTACAGTATGGTAATTCTTTTTAGAAACGTGTCCTGCTTTATCAAAACAACTAATTATTCACATAAAATGTTACACTTTAACTAAATATATATGAACAGTATCTGATAGGAGAACAAAGCTCTGTTTGCAAATGGTCATTTGGAACACATATGCATAATTATTTGAGTGCATATTAGGCAGAACAAAAGAGCCTAAGCACATCCACTGTAAACTCCATTATTTAACAATCTGCTGTCAGATAACGCAAGATCTCCTGTCAGTCTTTTGTTTTCTCTTTATATTGGACTGTGCCTTAATATGAAAGGAAATTTCCATTTGATCTGCACCACAAACATCTAGCCAAAGAGCAGGAACATTCTTTTACCGATTTGTGTGAACCTTTTCCCCAAAGGTAAAACAGAACACAATCATTGTTGTTGTTGTTTTTCTAAAGCCCAGTGGCATGTGTTCTTCAAGATGTTTTGTGAAGAGAGAAATGAACCCACCAAGGTTATTGATGAGAGCTTGAATGGCACCTATTGTTGCCATGTAGATGGCGTTATTCTTGGAGTTGAGGTGATTGTCCACTATAGCTGGGACTAAGATCTAGACCACTTGGGCCAGGTTGTCTCTGAGCAGTGCTGGCACATCTGAGCAGTGTGATGTGCCAGCATTTAAAATGTGCCAGCATTTAATGTTCTCCAACGTATGACCCCCTATACAGATCACTTCTGAAAGCTGCTGAAAACATTAAAAATCAATTCAGTTCAAATGAGTTACCGGGAACATGTTGCCCACGACCATATATGGGTTGTCTTCGCAGTCGACCACCAGCTGATCAATGCACTTGATGCGCTCCCTGAAGTCTTTTGAACCCAGCAGGGCCTTGAGCTGCTTGACGTACTCCGTCTTGTCTGCAATGCTAAGGATGTGTGCTCTGCTGCTGTCTTTGCTGAACACACACAAGAGAGAAAACACAAGGATTGGGTTATAGTGTTGAAACACAAAATGAACAAGGCTGCAATCAAATTAAACCAACATCAAAACCATCAAAATTGCAAACATCAAAGCAGTTCCAATCAGGATGCACTTTTTTGTTGTTGTTTTGATTTTTGTTGTTGTTTGATTTTAAATATTCACCTGCTGGCAAACTGAGGAGGAGGTACGCATGACTCCACAGCTGGGATGGAGCGCCTGCCTCGAGCTGTGTATCCTGAGGCATCTCACCCAGATCCTAAAGCCACATCAACATCATGGAGTGATGATATTGAAGTCCACATGTTGCTTCATACTTTGGTTCTATCCCAAAGGTTTCAAGCCGGTTCATTTTGAACCATGCTCTGTCCTTTAACTACTGGGTCTGGGACTACACTGTGCATGCCCTACTGTAAATACAATGTATGGTGCCACGCACTGCCCTGTACTTTAATATTTTTTTACAATATATGTCTACCATCACAGTTTAGATGGTTTTTTTTTGCAGTCTGTTTCACCTAAAGGTTTTGTGAATAAGCTTTGTTTAGTGAGTAAACATGGGGCATAGTGGCTGAATGGGATAAAAAATCCTCATCATGTATGCAAACATGTTCCATTTATACTCCTTGTCTAACCTGAGTTAGTTCTGAAGTCCTTCTAAAAACCACTCATGTGCAAGAACATCCTCGAGCACAGGACGTTTTGCAGGGTCCTTTTGAAGACACCATGTTATCAGATGGCGGCAGTCTGTGTGTGTAGCAACGGGATTAGTTGAGAAAGAAAATCAATTACCATCTGAAACTTCTGATCTGACTGTTCTAATGGCTTATTCAAAGTTTATAAATGACAGAACTGTACAGAAACCTCCATCACTAACAAAAAAGACTGAACAAAACTTTTTATCATTTTAAGACGGTTACAAAATGTTGTATTGCCAATTCTCCATTCTTCATTAGTCCATTTTATCAATCTGTGGTTGTGTATTACATTACCAGATTAAATAATTACATAAATGATCATTTTGCAATTTAGACTTTCTAGTTATCTTGAAGATGCTTCTGCCTTTTCACCTCTGGATGGGTTTCCACTGAAGCACAGGTGTGCCTCAACAATGTCCTCCACCTTCTCAAAGGGCAGATGTCCACAGATAATACTGTAGAGGAGCACACCCAGACTCCAGATGGTGGCTTGACGGCCCTCATACGTCCTGTCAACCTGCCATTCAGGTGGGCTGTATACCATGGTGCCTGAGACAACGAGAGAGAATCATCAATAACAAAATAAAATGTTTATAATAGTCTCTAATTTGATCCCATTTTTTAACTTGAGGTGCACATTTCATTCCTATGGTGAATAACCTCTAAAGTGCCTGTAGGGTCCGGTCTTAAGCAGATCGCCACAGCCAAAGTCGATCAACTTGACGTCAAGGGTGTCCAGGTTCACCAGAAGGTTCTTTCCCTTGATGTCTCTATGCAGAACTCCACGGTCATGGCAGTGAAGGACAGCCTGAACCACCTGACGCATGATCCGTCGTGCCAGTGGCTCAGGCAGTTGGCGTTGGTGCAAGTTCAAGAAGTCAAACAGGTCTATGCAGGGGACGGGTCGCTCCAGAATCAAGATGAAGCACTTGTGGCACTCAAACCATTCTAGGAGCTCCACAATATGCTCACAACGAGGTGGCTTGCACACCATCTCCATTAAAGCCACCTCTAAGGGGAGACGGCGAGTATTGCCGGGCTAAAATTAAGGAAGACTTGGTTAGTATGGGTTTGAAGATTTATAGTGGAATTATGGTTAGCAGGTTAACATGAAAGGGATCTGGATTGGTACCAATCATTAGATGAAACCTGAATCTAAAATGTGAACTGTTTTCCATTCGTGTTGTGAGGAGTCACTGAATGGAAAATTAACAGCTTTGCGTTTATAGTCCCTTTACAGTTTTACCCATCTAAAAAGTTCCAAACATTGTTGCAATATTACATAAGTAAAGGTATTGGACTTACAACAGTGATGAACCTTTCTGCGTGATACTTTGGCACAAATTTAATGGCGATCTGGTCACATAAAAAACACAGGAAGTGAAGTTGTTTACACAAAACAGACAGTATATTTAACATATCTAAGGGCTTTCAGATGGTAGCCACAGCTTCTCGGGTAACTCATAAATCTGGAGTCTGATAAATACTCATCCACAGATTGCCAAGCTTATCACATTGTATAATCAGGATCTTTGTGTTCAAAAAGTGGAAAAAGGTCAAGGTACATTAGACTTGACCACTTGATTGCCATGTGAATAACAAATGATCTCTAGGGAAAACTCATAGCTCAAAGTTCTAATCACAATCTAAAATAGAAATTAGGTCCCACAATCATTCTTGTATTGTGTGCTGATGCTCACCTGTTTTCCATCAGCCTTGCGGACTCCTGCATACACTGAGCCGAATCCTCCTGTGCCCAGAAGACGTCCCGCAGTGTAACGTGAAGTGAAGCTCACTACATGAAACAAAAAAAGTTACATCCTTGTAACTGCAAAACATTATTCAACATGGAGAACTAGATTTAAAACATTGTTGTGTAATGCAGTGTTAACAGCAAAGCAATTTACGTGCAAGCGCAGTGATCACACATGAAGAAGCTGAAGAGCAGGCAACACTCACCAGAACTGTTTGAAAGGGACGGGCGTGCTCTGATCAGACTGGGAGCTCGTCTGCGTCGTGGCAGTAAGTGTTTAGTAGGGACAGCCGTGGGGGGGCTGGGACTTCTGGGGGTGCGTGCATTGCTGGGGCTCGTGGGCAAATCATCCATGAGGACATCGGTCTTAGTCTGGGCTGGAACATTACTGTTCAGCTGCAGGTCTGATGAGAAGGAGGTTCATAGGTAAGCGGTAAGGTAAAGTTCTCAGGAAACAGGAGGGGAGCGTTTGCCGAGGTCAGCCGTTACCTTTCAGAGGTGCCGCGTCGTCTGGGCTCACGTCCCTCACCGTGTGCCTAAGGCTGCGCTTCATTCGCTGCGTGTTCTGCCGATCCGTCTGTGCGGCTGGAGCTTCTTGCTGCTCCAGACGAGGCTGACGCATCTTATATCTTGGAATCCTAGACACCTTTGTCCTCTTCTGGGAATACACACGTACGAATCACCACAAAACATGGAGTGATGATATTGAAGTCCACATGTTGCTTCATACTTTGATTCTATCCCAAAGGTTTCAAACCGGTTCATTTTGAACCATGCTCAACCACTGTGCATGCCCTACTGTAAATACAATGTGTGGTGTCACGCACTGCCCTGTACTTTATTATTTGTTTACAATATATGTCTACCATGACAGTTTAGATGTTTTTTTATTGCAGTCTGTTTCACCTAGAAGTTTTGTGAATAAGCTTTGTTTAGTGAGTAAACATGGGGCATAGTTGCTGAAAGGGATAAAAAATCCTCATCATGTATCCAAACATGAATCGCCACCTTGGATTTCAGAGTGAGGACAGTGTCCCTGATGGTTGCCAGGTCTTTGGCAGGGATGTACTTTTCCACCATCTTATCAAAGTCGTGGTGGGAGGACAGGAACAGCAGCATACGCCGGCCCAAGCGCCTGAGACAAGGAACAGACCCCAAAACAGGAGAGAACCGAGAGTGAGGGATCCATGACTCACAGCATCTATTACTATCTGGGAAATTGAATAAGCTTTGTAGAATTCTCGTTCTGATCACAATACTAACCTGGTTTCTTGGGAAGAGTCCTGTGCCAACTTGGAGACTGCAGGAATAATTCGCTCTGCACCAATCTTCTCTACCAAAGTAGCCAAGTGCCGAGCAGTACACTTTCTTACTGCAGCATTCAGATGACTTTTGAGGAAAACAGAAGGAAAAAAATTAGGGCATTCAAAAAAAGAAGGTAATAACTATTAATCCATCCAATCAATGTATACAGTACAACTTTTTGCTTCTATAAAGAAACTTAATACCCTTAAGTATGATCTACGTGCACAATCAAATGATCATATTCTATTCAATGGCTTAGTTTGCAACAGTTAGTGTATATATGTATTTTTTAAACAGAAAATGTTTGTATGTCCTCTGTGAGCTAGCTAACTAGCCTATTCTTTAAGTGGTGTGAAGGGCAGTTTGGATCAGCAGAGCGGAGATGGAACTCAATAAAAAAAAATATTTAAGAGGATAAATAACTAAAAATATTGATATAGGTCGTGGCAATATTTTGAAAGAACAATGGAGAAGTAAAAACAGCAGCCATAATCAGTGTTGTGTTAGCTTCTTGTTACTGTTGTTGCTATCTGAAAGCCACAGTTTAAAGCTCACTGCATGCTAACTGACCAGAGTCCTCCAGCAAGAAGGGCGTTCATGCTCCGAATGGGGGTGCAGTTCTGCACCATGCTGTCCAGAGCTGTGTCCACGTCCTGCCTGATGAAGCCATTGGACTCCGCTGCTTTGTGGAGGAGGACCTTAGCTGTAGCCTCCACTTCCTGGTCCATCCCTTTCTGCAGGCTGGAGTACAACTCCCTCAAGGACACCACCGCCATGCGGGACACTGCAGAGCGCAGGTGCAGCACCTGCAGGAAAGACGACGTTCCAGCTCGTTTCAGCCACATCCAACACTGCCACCGCCATCTTAATAAGTATAATCCACCACTGCAATGTGTTATGTAGGCCTAAATACATTAATCACTAATTACAGTTAGATATGCCATCTGAATTTCAATTAAATGAGAAATGTTTTTATAAAAAAGGAATTTCACAGTACTATGCTAACTCTGACTTGAGTTTGTCAGCAACATCACCTGTAATGTGTACATGCTGATGGCTGCCAATTTTAGAATTCAGAAGACAGATACACAGTCAGCAAATATAGTGGCTTACCTCTTGAATAAGAACAATGCAGACATCATGAAGCCTGCTGCCAAGCACATCAGCGTGATACCGAGCCAATCTACGGATTGACATCAATCCTTCAATTTTCTTCTCCCTGTATGAAGATATTGGACATAGACACACACTGTAACCATCGGCTACTGAAAGTAAAAAATGCTACAAGAAAAGGGACAAAGAGGAAAAAACTTCACTAAATACATGCATACATACCATATATGCAGAACACCATAAATGACTTGCTGTTTAACCTGCCCTAGCCAAATGCTTCAGAATTTTGCAGGTGTGACTTACCAGTCATCAGAGCTAAGCAGTCTGAAGCTCTGAGCGAGAGCGAGGTCTGGTTTGTAGAAGGGCTGTAAAATCTGATGCTCATGGGGATCCTTCCTGGGAGTTCCTGGTTTGAGTTCATCTAGAGAGGAATACCAGAACCCAAACAAACTGACTAGGACTTTTAGGGCTACCAGCTCAACTTTGGTTCAAATCAGCTTGAAAACTGACTTCAAAACATTATTCAACATGGAGAACTAGATATAAAACATTGTTGTGTAATGCAGTGTTAACAGCAAAGCAATTCCAACCTCTGCCAACTACTCCTTCACACATGTCGTCAGCAGGGACTGCCCTGGTGCTTTGCACTTGAGATCCTGAAAAGCACAATACATATTAACACGTACTCCATCAAAAATCCCAAATATAACTTCTGGTTTCATAGTGGTTTCTTCATGGTGCAGAAAAACATGTCCATGGGTGCAGGCATAGCAATGTACAAGAGGATCAGCAGGGGCTTTTTGTTTGTAGTATAGGGCTTTCAAAGCAGTTTTTACTCTTTTAATACTTTTTTTACTTTTTTGTTGTTGTTGTTGGTGCAGCAAATGATTTTGGATGCAATTTCCAGGAGAGCAAAAGAGTGAGCTCACCTTTGGCAGGCCTGAAGGCACGGAGAGGCTCTCGGCCAGAAGGTTTGGGGAGTGGAGGCAACCTTGTGAATGTGGGCGGAGAAGGCCTCATCAGTCCTGACGAGGTGACTGTCGTGCGTGAAGCGAGCACAGGCAGTGGGGGACACCTGCTGGAGCCAACTTCACCTGCATGGGCGAATAAGGCCATTAGCAGAAATTACCTCACCATAACATTTCTCAGTGCCTTAGTACTACGTTGCATATGTTTCTTTATCTGAAAGTGCCACTGAAATATGATTCAAGCAAGATGGACCGAGAACGGCAACATCTCATATGCATCTTGCTACAATTCATGCAATGGCAGCACAATGAATTAGTACTGAAGAACTGAAAGCAGGGCATCCGTGAGCCCAGAAGCAGGAAGACATTTATCAGAGCTTCAGTAAATGTATGACCCAGTTTTAGTTTAGCTTAGTTGTGATTCTTTTAGTTTATTGCATCATGAAGTCTTACATTTAAATACAATTTGATTCAATTTAATTATTTCGGCACAATTCAAAATTATTTTAATTCTGATACTGGTAGATACTGAAGCGCCAAACTACAGTACCGCCTAGCTCTGCTAATGGCTAGCACATGTCGCCTCTGCTAGACACTGTTCCATTACTGAGTGAAATCATGTCAGATGAAGAGCATCAGTATGAGTATTTTGTACATTTGACAAGTGGTGACTATAAATGATCCAAGTATATGCACATTTTTTGGTTAAAATAAAATTCATGTAGTATGTATGACACCACAAAATTAGGTCTGCTCATCACTTTACCACTGACGTGGGAACAAGTGCAAGACAAGCTTAGTGCAAGACGAACTTAACTTAACCGGGCACCCAAATAACCGGCCATGCCTCACTGTGTGTGCCTAGCACGTTCTTAGCAACGTAGCCATGCGCTCACCAGTACTGTCCCTCCACGGACCCGGGTCTCTGCGCAGAGGGCTCGTGTCTCGCTTGTGTCGTCTACGATGCAGAGTGGGAGTGAGCTGCACTCCCGGAAGAGTGGCCAGAGGGTAGGAGGGCAGTAGGAAAGACCCAGGGGGGTTCCCAGACAGCAAGCGGCTGGATTTGGGCAAACCTGCATGGGAAAGGGCATCCATGATCATGAGTTTAGCTCCGTTCACTTGACACCTGAGTGAAGTTTCTGACTAACTGATCTCCTTGTTCCCAAATATCGTATTTAGCAATATTTTAACACAAAACAAATTACGCAACATTATAAATTCTACATTTTGTACAGGTATTTCAATGACATAAAGTAAAGCCAACATCAATAAGTCACCTCTGCCAGCATCACTGGGGTTAGCTGCTTCGAATATGTCTGGAAGCAAGGGTTGAAGATGTCTGCCGCTCCGGTGAAGTCTCCCCACTCTCTCTCTCTTCCACCCTGGAGATTGGAGCTGGGGAGGCTCCACTGAACCTGGACATGAAACACAGGCAGAACTGTAGAGGACACGTTCAATCTTCAGACCAGCATATGAAATTAAGACCTGCAGATCATACTGCATTTTAAATAACAATAGTAGATTATAATAATCGATATTTTGGCATGGCTCAAATGTATATCAAGAGTAGCATTAAGTGGATAAATGAAATGTGCTAATGAATAGGAGCAATTTGAATAACATTTAAGAAAACTTTTATTCATAATCAAATCTGCAGATGGCAGTGAGGAGCAAAAGTGGCTATGGGAGAGTTCTGGAAAGCTCTGGATCGGAACAGCGCAGGCCTGGGGAGTGGGGTGCTGGCACAATCAACTGACTGCAATAAAACTTTCAAGTCTAGTCTTGCTTGTAAGCTCACATTGCCCTTGCCAACAGAAGTAGGTACAAAGCACAAACTCCTTATATCACACAGACTGCTGCTGCTTGACGCTGGCCAGGTGATACCCAATACTTAAAGAAGCCATGTTATATAGATTACAAAGATTAATAGATATACGCTTTAGCAGCAGTCCAGATGAGGTATCAGAAGCCAGCAAAGCAGCACGACAATGTTTTGTTTAGATTGTTTGGGGGTGTACTAAAATAGTGATAAATGACATCTGTAATCCATATACATGTATTATCAGTATTATACTATGCTGGTATAACAATGATTCGAAGCATTATCACCTTATACTAAACACAACCGCCTAGCAGATGAGTGAACTGATGGTGTTACAACTCTCCCCATGTTACAACTATACCCGGTCTCCCCTATAGGGTTTTCAAAGCAGTTTTTACTTTTTAAATATTTTTTTTTTACTTTTTTTGTTGCTGCAACAAATGGTTTGGATGCCATTTCCAGGAGAGCAAAAGAGTGAGCTCACCTTTGGCAGGCCTGAAGGCACGGAGAGGCTCTCGGCCAGCAGGTTTGGGGAGTGGAGGCAACCTTGTGAAGGTGGGTGGAGAAGGCCTCATCAGTCCTGACGAGGTGACTGTCGTGCGTGAAGTGAGCACAGGCAGTGGGGGACACCTGCTGGAGCCAACTTCACCTGCATGGGCGAATAAGGCCATTAGCAGAAATGACCTCACCATAACATTTCTCAGTGCCTTAGTACTACGTTGCATATGTTTCTTTATCTGAAAGTGCCACTGAAATATGATTCAAGCAAGTGGCTGAGTTGCTGTTAATCGCAAACACTTCCATTTCCTTATAATACAGCTGACTGTCGAATTTTAGGAGCGAGGAAATTTCACGACTGGATTTACTGCACAGGTGGCATACTGTCACAGTTCCACGCTGGAATTCACTGAGCTCCTGAGAGTGACCCATTCACAAATGTTTGTAAAAACAGTCCGCGTGCCTAGTAAAAATATCTTATCAATGTCTATATGAAAGAAGACAGTTATCGATGAAGAACCCACCAGCAGGCTGGAGGTAGACTGGATCCATCTGCCTCAGAACCTTGCCTTGAACATGGGGCTGAGCAAGGTGTCTCTGCCTCTCCATGTCAGGGCCTAAATGCAAAACACCAACGCAGGGCACAGAGGAAGCATGAGCATGTACTGTTAAGATCATCAGGTTTATAAGAAGGGCTACAGTGCCATGTGAATTCATTACAATGTTGAAGAATATGTGATGTCATATTTTCTGATAAAACTGATGTTTTACTGGTCAGGTCATGTGCAGAAAGCTGATGGTTCTGCACCTCTGCCAGACCTTACAAACAAATGTAATAAATACTTCATCATGCATGGTTATTTGGTTTGTTGAATACGCATGTAATCTTCAGTGTTACACAGTACCAGTGAGGAGTGGTCCTTCTACAGGCATGTTAACATAGCCGACATCTGAGGGTCCCGCCGTACTTCCGTGAGGGAAGGGTGCTGGTCCACAGGGATCCGTGTGGATCACTGTCGCTTGGGGGTTGTAGGGCACACCTGAAAATCCCACAGCAGGTAAAGTGAAACCCAGCACGCCTCCCAGTGAGGCTCAAATGCCTTGTAAGTGTTTCCCAATGAACAAGTGATTATAACAAGGGCTATGGTGCCATGTGATGTCATTAGAATGTGGGGAGAATGCTTAAGAATTTGTGAGGTCATGTTAGAAATCTGTTTCTTTTTAAAAATGTTTATTTTTATTTGCTTTTTCCATGGCCACATGGACAATGTTAACATGGTGGGATTTGTGAAAATTGTGCTGAGTCAAAGAAATCAAAGAAATAACCCATGCTCCATTAATTATATTATCCTGTACACATGAAATAAAGAGCTTGACAGTCATCTGTAGAATAAATATACAGGTTATTTTTCTGAACCTTAGAAACCTACTATATAAATGTGTATACATATTTAACTTTTAATTATTATGAATAAGCCTATGGAAATCCATACTCATAAGAATTAATATACTGTCTTACATAGAAGTATAAAATTATGTACAGTATATATGAAAATGTATTTTTCTCACCATGAGTGGTAAAACCTGGTGTGTATATGAAGTGGTTCTGTTCCTGCCTAGGCCTAGGCTGGTCGGTTCTCCTGGGGAAAAAACTCATTCTCCACCTGAAAAATAGAAAGAATAGAAAGACAGAAAGATATAGAAGAAATAGAAAGATTTGTTAGATTTGTATGTATTGTAATTCACAGAGCAAAATGTCTTTCGACTTGTTCTGAGCTTTTCAGCATCAAAACTGAATCCAAACATTCCACCTTCCCAACCAAACATTCTAAACCAAACATTCCAAAGTTGAGTAGCACGTGATATCACAATTTCCAGTTTTTCTAACCAAAACACCAAATCAGCCAGACTGCTACAATAACCTGATGCCGCCTGGCTTGTACCCAAAGGGTTCATACCAGAGACCGTATATATTATATATATACATCAAAGGAATGAATTGAAACTAGCTAGCGGTGGTACGCTAACGACAGCTGCGTTTCAACAGCGGGCGGAAATTATCATACAGTTAAGCCCGCCCACTAAGAGGGAAGACATGATTGGTCAATTTTGCTGTCTGTAAACGAACAGCGGGCATCACAGTCCTGATAGGGGGAGACACAGGCTCACAGGCTTCCACTTAACCCCTCACCTTCCAACACAGATTGAATAGACACGGTTGAATAATGTATTTCCTTATATTTTTGTCATTGTTTAGATGTCGATTGCCAAACTGTAAGTAGATAAAATAAATTTGGATAAATTATTTTATATATATTTATGTTTTAAGAATATTTTTAGGCCCTCTGAGAGTACATACGGTCTCACTCTGGTCTCAACACAACTCACTGTCAAATACTGCCCACTAGTGGGATAGGGATGTAGTACAAGTGACAAACTATTTTTAAAAAATCATACATTGCATAAAATTATACACATAATCACCATTACTAGGTTAAAAGCAGGAATGCTTAGATGTATAATAATTTATAGCTATAGTAAATTATATATGCTGTTTCAGTGTGCCTAAAAATACACCATTCAAAGAAGTATGTGGATTATAGTTCTACTGTAAATTAAACATAGAAGTTATTTTTGTTGTATAGTCAAAGTCAAATTTATTTATATAGCTTTCACAGTACATGTCACAAAGCAGCTTTACAATCGTATGGGTCCCTAATGAGCAAGCCAAGGCGACAGTGGCAAGGAAAAACTCCCTATGGTGGTGGGGATTAGGAAGAAACCTTGGGAGGACCAAGACTCAAAAGGGAACCCATCCTCCATTGGGCGGCCCGTTAGCACAAGTCTGTGGTGCGCAGGATGGTTCTACAGATAATGTTTAAGGTCCTTGTTCCCCGGCCAAGTAGTCACAGTCTCTTTGGTGTAGATGGTGAGCCTCAGGTAGGAGCATCAGCACGTCCTCTTGCATATAGTGTCATTAGCGGGCACACACACAGGATGTGGGAAATCTCTCTTATTATTTGAGTGTTTGGAGTTGATTTAAATGCTTTAGCTAATATTACTGTCATTTAATTTCCCTCACAAAAGTCCCAAAAACAAACACAAAAAGCAAGAACAAATGTTCAATATAACCCACAAGCACTTAGTGTTGTGCTGAAGTCCTCCCTGAGGCCGGTCTGCAAAATCTGCCATTACACTTATTAGCTATACAGTGCTTAATTTGTAAATCAAACAATGCCGGAACGCAAACAGCGGCATGAGACAAGGGGTCACTGAGGTCATATATATGATAGATATGTCAACAGAAAATAACAATCATAGAACAATATATATCTATAGTCACCATGACAACAGTTATCATGATAAGTGTTAGTATTTCAAAGTGCAAAAAGAGCAGAGCTCCTAGGCATGTTAAACCTGATGTGATTCGCTAAAATCTGTGCTCCTTATTTAAAAGGACTTCTGAGTTGAATGATTTAGCTTTCTGCTAATTTGACTTTCTTCCTCTCTCTTTCATTTAAAGTGCAGGCACAATAAGAAATGCACAAACATCTCCATCTTCAAGTAGAAACCATGTTGGGGTTTATTTTGGTCTGGAGGTCTGGCTGGCAGCTCTCAGTTGATCGAGAGGTTCTTCACAAACTCGTTTAGGCTCTTGCGGCTTGGCATAGGTGGACAGTGGCCCCCCTTACGCTTCCACCCCTCCCGTGGACTGTACCACTGTTGCTGGAGGTCCCCAGGAGGTACCAGAGCAGAGGAAGCACCTTCTGCTCAACCAGTTGTGGCTTGCAGGGGAAGAGTTCCCTAACCAGCTCTATAAAAAGAACAAGATCAATAAATCAACCCTGGAAAGTACTGGGTTATTGCAGAAGCATTTTCTTAACCTAGAAAGATTTAATTCAATTAAAGTGACAGTATTTGGTAACTATGGTAACTCTCTGGAATGATTATTATCAATATTATAAATATTATTAATAAATATAGGAATTATAGTATTTCTGGTAAATCTTTTATCTTTTTTTTATCTCTGGCATCTCTTAGCATATCAGTGGAATGACTTTCTGAAATAATTGTTTTTTGATAAATGTATTTGAATTTGTAGAATATTTCTGTATACACAACCACAAAAGATTAGACACTGTATATTGTATACTTACCTGCAACTTTATCAACAAGATCCACTTTAGCTTTTCCACTGAGAAATCGAGCCTTTGTGCAAAACAGTTGAAGAAGTAGTGTTATCTGAAAAAAGATAGATCAAGGACAGTGTTGGTCAAGTTCAGCAATATTTACAGTATGGTAATTCTTTTTAGAAACGTGTCCTGCTTTATCAAAACAACTAATTATTCACATAAAATGTTACACTTTAACTAAATATATATGAACAGTATCTGATAGGAGAACAAAGCTCTGTTTGCAAATGGTCATTTGGAACACATATGCATAATTATTTGAGTGCATATTAGGCAGAACAAAAGAGCCTAAGCACATCCACTGTAAACTCCATTATTTAACAATCTGCTGTCAGATAACGCAAGATCTCCTGTCAGTCTTTTTTTTTCTCTTTATATTGGACTGTGCCTTAATATGAAAGGAAATTTCCATTTGATCTGCACCACAAACATCTAGTCAAAGAGCAGGAACATTCTTTTACCGATTTGTGTGAACCTTTTCCCCAAAGGTAAAACAGAACACAATCATTGTTGTTGTTGTTTTTCTAAAGCCCAGTGGCATGTGTTCTTCAAGATGTTTTGTGAAGAGAGAAATGAACCCACCAAGGTTATTGATGAGAGCTTGAATGGCACCTATTGTTGCCATGTAGATGGCGTTATTCTTGGAGTTGAGGTGATTGTCCACTATAGCTGGGACTAAGATCTAGACCACTTGGGCCAGGTTGTCTCTGAGCAGTGCTGGCACATCTGAGCAGTGTGATGTGCCAGCATTTAAAATGTGCCAGCATTTAATGTTCTCCAACGTATGACCCCCTATACAGATCACTTCTGAAAGCTGCTGAAAACATTAAAAATCAATTCAGTTCAAATGAGTTACCGGAAACATGTTGCCCACGACCATATATGGGTTGTCTTCGCAGTCGACCACCAGCTGATCAATGCACTTGATGCGCTCCCTGAAGTCTTTTGAACCCAGCAGGGCCTTGAGCTGCTTGACGTACTCCGTCTTGTCTGCAATGCTAAGGATGTGTGCTCTGCTGCTGTCTTTGCTGAACACACACAAGAGAGAAAACACAAGGATTGGGTTATAGTGTTGAAACACAAAATGAACAAGGCTGCAATCAAATTAAACCAACATCAAAACCATCAAAATTGCAAACATCAAAGCAGTTCCAATCAGGATGCACTTTTTTGTTGTTGTTTTGATTTTTGTTGTTGTTTGATTTTAAATATTCACCTGCTGGCAAACTGAGGAGGAGGTACGCATGACTCCACAGCTGGGATGGAGCGCCTGCCTCGAGCTGTGTATCCTGAGGCATCTCACCCAGATCCTAAAGCCACATCAACATCATGGAGTGATGATATTGAAGTCCACATGTTGCTTCATACTTTGGTTATATCCCAAAGGTTTCAAGCCGGTTCATTTTGAACCATGCTCTGTCCTTTAACTACTGGGTCTGGGACTACACTGTGCATGCCCTACTGTAAATACAATGTATGGTGCCACGCACTGCCCTGTACTTTAATATTTTTTTACAATATATGTCTACCATCACAGTTTAGATGGTTTTTTTTTGCAGTCTGTTTCACCTAAAGGTTTTGTGAATAAGCTTTGTTTAGTGAGTAAACATGGGGCATAGTGGCTGAATGGGATAAAAAATCCTCATCATGTATGCAAACATGTTCCATTTATACTCCTTGTCTAACCTGAGTTAGTTCTGAAGTCCTTCTAAAAACCACTCATGTGCAAGAACATCCTCGAGCACAGGACGTTTTGCAGGGTCCTTTTGAAGACACCATGTTATCAGATGGCGGCAGTCTGTGTGTGTAGCAACGGGATTAGTTGAGAAAGAAAATCAATTACCATCTGAAACTTCTGATCTGACTGTTCTAATGGCTTATTCAAAGTTTATAAATGACAGAACTGTACAGAAACCTCCATCACTAACAAAAAAGACTGAACAAAACTTTTTATCATTTTAAGACGGTTACAAAATGTTGTATTGCCAATTCTCCATTCTTCATTAGTCCATTTTATCAATCTGTGGTTGTGTATTACATTACCAGATTAAATAATTACATAAATGATCATTTTGCAATTTAGACTTTCTAGTTATCTTGAAGATGCTTCTGCCTTTTCACCTCTGGATGGGTTTCCACTGAAGCACAGGTGTGCCTCAACAATGTCCTCCACCTTCTCAAAGGGCAGATGTCCACAGATAATACTGTAGAGGAGCACACCCAGACTCCAGATGGTGGCTTGACGGCCCTCATACGTCCTGTCAACCTGCCATTCAGGTGGGCTGTATACCATGGTGCCTGAGACAACGAGAGAGAATCATCAATAACAAAATAAAATGTTTATAATAGTCTCTAATTTGATCCCATTTTTTAACTTGAGGTGCACATTTCATTCCTATGGTGAATAACCTCTAAAGTGCCTGTAGGGTCCGGTCTTAAGCAGATCGCCACAGCCAAAGTCGATCAACTTGACGTCAAGGGTGTCCAGGTTCACCAGAAGGTTCTTTCCCTTGATGTCTCTATGCAGAACTCCACGGTCATGGCAGTGAAGGACAGCCTGAACCACCTGACGCATGATCCGTCGTGCCAGTGGCTCAGGCAGTTGGCGTTGGTGCAAGTTCAAGAAGTCAAACAGGTCTATGCAGGGGACGGGTCGCTCCAGAATCAAGATGAAGCACTTGTGGCACTCAAACCATTCTAGGAGCTCCACAATATGCTCACAACGAGGTGGCTTGCACACCATCTCCATTAAAGCCACCTCTAAGGGGAGACGGCGAGTATTGCCGGGCTAAAATTAAGGAAGACTTGGTTAGTATGGGTTTGAAGATTTATAGTGGAATTATGGTTAGCAGGTTAACATGAAAGGGATCTGGATTGGTACCAATCATTAGATGAAACCTGAATCTAAAATGTGAACTGTTTTCCATTCGTGTTGTGAGGAGTCACTGAATGGAAAATTAACAGCTTTGCGTTTATAGTCCCTTTACAGTTTTACCCATCTAAAAAGTTCCAAACATTGTTGCAATATTACATAAGTAAAGGTATTGGACTTACAACAGTGATGAACCTTTCTGCGTGATACTTTGGCACAAATTTAATGGCGATCTGGTCACATAAAAAACACAGGAAGTGAAGTTGTTTACACAAAACAGACAGTATATTTAACATATCTAAGGGCTTTCAGATGGTAGCCACAGCTTCTCGGGTAACTCATAAATCTGGAGTCTGATAAATACTCATCCACAGATTGCCAAGCTTATCACATTGTATAATCAGGATCTTTGTGTTCAAAAAGTGGAAAAAGGTCAAGGTACATTAGACTTGACCACTTGATTGCCATGTGAATAACAAATGATCTCTAGGGAAAACTCATAGCTCAAAGTTCTAATCACAATCTAAAATAGAAATTAGGTCCCACAATCATTCTTGTATTGTGTGCTGATGCTCACCTGTTTTCCATCAGCCTTGCGGACTCCTGCATACACTGAGCCGAATCCTCCTGTGCCCAGAAGACGTCCCGCAGTGTAACGTGAAGTGAAGCTCACTACATGAAACAAAAAAAGTTACATCCTTGTAACTGCAAAACATTATTCAACATGGAGAACTAGATTTAAAACATTGTTGTGTAATGCAGTGTTAACAGCAAAGCAATTTACGTGCAAGCGCAGTGATCACACATGAAGAAGCTGAAGAGCAGGCAACACTCACCAGAACTGTTTGAAAGGGACGGGCGTGCTCTGATCAGACTGGGAGCTCGTCTGCGTCGTGGCAGTAAGTGTTTAGTAGGGACAGCCGTGGGGGGGCTGGGACTTCTGGGGGTGCGTGCATTGCTGGGGCTCGTGGGCAAATCATCCATGAGGACATCGGTCTTAGTCTGGGCTGGAACATTACTGTTCAGCTGCAGGTCTGATGAGAAGGAGGTTCATAGGTAAGCGGTAAGGTAAAGTTCTCAGGAAACAGGAGGGGAGCGTTTGCCGAGGTCAGCCGTTACCTTTCAGAGGTGCCGCGTCGTCTGGGCTCACGTCCTTCACCGTGTGCCTAAGGCTGCGCTTCATTCGCTGCGTGTTCTGCCGATCCGTCTGTGCGGCTGGAGCTTCTTGCTGCTCCAGACGAGGCTGACGCATCTTATATCTTGGAATCCTAGACACCTTTGTCCTCTTCTGGGAATACACACGTACGAATCACCACAAAACATGGAGTGATGATATTGAAGTCCACATGTTGCTTCATACTTTGATTCTATCCCAAAGGTTTCAAACCGGTTCATTTTGAACCATGCTCAACCACTGTGCATGTCCTACTGTAAATACAATGTGTGGTGTCACGCACTGTCCTGTACTTTATTATTTGTTTACAATATATGTCTACCATGACAGTTTAGATGTTTTTTTATTGCAGTCTGTTTCACCTAGAAGTTTTGTGAATAAGCTTTGTTTAGTGAGTAAACATGGGGCATAGTTGCTGAAAGGGATAAAAAATCCTCATCATGTATCCAAACATGAATCGCCACCTTGGATTTCAGAGTGAGGACAGTGTCCCTGATGGTTGCCAGGTCTTTGGCAGGGATGTACTTTTCCACCATCTTATCAAAGTCGTGGTGGGAGGACAGGAACAGCAGCATACGCCGGCCCAAGCGCCTGAGACGAGGAACAGACCCCAAAACAGGAGAGAACCGAGAGTGAGGGATCCATGACTCACAGCATCTATTACTATCTGGGAAATTGAATAAGCTTTGTAGAATTCTCGTTCTGATCACAATACTAACCTGGTTTCTTGGGAAGAGTCCTGTGCCAACTTGGAGACTGCAGGAATAATTCGCTCTGCACCAATCTTCTCTACCAAAGTAGCCAAGTGCCGAGCAGTACACTTTCTTACTGCAGCATTCAGATGACTTTTGAGGAAAACAGAAGGAAAAAAATTAGGGCATTCAAAAAAAGAAGGTAATAACTATTAATCCATCCAATCAATGTATACAGTACAACTTTTTGCTTCTATAAAGAAACTTAATACCCTTATGTATGATCTACGTGCACAATCAAATGATCATATTCTATTCAATGGCTTAGTTTGCAACAGTTAGTGTATATATGTATTTTTTAAACAGAAAATGTTTGTATGTCCTCTGTGAGCTAGCTAACTAGCCTATTCTTTAAGTGGTGTGAAGGGCAGTTTGGATCAGCAGAGCGGAGATGGAACTCAATAAAAAAAAATATTTAAGAGGATAAATAACTAAAAATATTGATATAGGTCGTGGCAATATTTTGAAAGAACAATGGAGAAGTAAAAACAGCAGCCATAATCAGTGTTGTGTTAGCTTCTTGTTACTGTTGTTGCTATCTGAAAGCCACAGTTTAAAGCTCACTGCATGCTAACTGACCAGAGTCCTCCAGCAAGAAGGGCGTTCATGCTCCGAATGGGGGTGCAGTTCTGCACCATGCTGTCCAGAGCTGTGTCCACGTCCTGCCTGATGAAGCCATTGGACTCCGCTGCTTTGTGGAGGAGGACCTTAGCTGTAGCCTCCACTTCCTGGTCCATCCCTTTCTGCAGGCTGGAGTACAACTCCCTCAAGGACACCACCGCCATGCGGGACACTGCAGAGCGCAGGTGCAGCACCTGCAGGAAAGACGACGTTCCAGCTCGTTTCAGCCACATCCAACACTGCCACCGCCATCTTAATAAGTATAATCCACCACTGCAATGTGTTATGTAGGCCTAAATACATTAATCACTAATTACAGTTAGATATGCCATCTGAATTTCAATTAAATGAGAAATGTTTTTATAAAAAAGGAATTTCAAAGTACTATGCTAACTCTGACTTGAGTTTGTCAGCAACATCACCTGTAATGTGTACATGCTGATGGCTGCCAATTTTAGAATTCAGAAGACAGATACACAGTCAGCAAATATAGTGGCTTACCTCTTGAATAAGAACAATGCAGACATCATGAAGCCTGCTGCCAAGCACATCAGCGTGATACTGAGCCAATCTACGGATTGACATCAATCCTTCAATTTTCTTCTCCCTGTATGAAGATATTGGACATAGACACACACTGTAACCATTGGCTACTGAAAGTAAAAAATGCTACAAGAAAAGGGACAAAGAGGAAAAAACTTCACTAAATACATGCATACATACCATATATGCAGAACACCATAAATGACTTGCTGTTTAACCTGCCCTAGCCATATGCTTCAGAATTTTGCAGGTGTGACTTACCAGTCATCAGAGCTAAGCAGTCTGAAGCTCTGAGCGAGAGCGAGGTCTGGTTTGTAGAAGGGCTGTAAAATCTGATGCTCATGGGGATCCTTCCTGGGAGTTCCTGGTTTGAGTTCATCTAGAGAGGAATACCAGAACCCAAACAAACTGACTAGGACTTTTAGGGCTACCAGCTCAACTTTGGTTCAAATCAGCTTGAAAACTGACTGCAAAACATTATTCAACATGGAGAACTAGATATAAAACATTGTTGTGTAATGCAGTGTTAACAGCAAAGCAATTCCAACCTCTGCCAACTACTCCTTCACACATGTCGTCAGCAGGGACTGCCCTGGTGCTTTGCACTTGAGATCCTGAAAAGCACAATACATATTAACACGTACTCCATCAAAAATCCCAAATATAACTTCTGGTTTCATAGTGGTTTCTTCATGGTGCAGAAAAACATGTCCATGGGTGCAGGCATAGCAATGTACAAGAGGATCAGCAGGGGCTTTTTGTTTGTAGTATAGGGCTTTCAAAGCAGTTTTTACTCTTTTAATACTTTTTTTACTTTTTTGTTGTTGTTGTTGGTGCAGCAAATGATTTTGGATGCAATTTCCAGGAGAGCAAAAGAGTGAGCTCACCTTTGGCAGGCCTGAAGGCACGGAGAGGCTCTCGGCCAGAAGGTTTGGGGAGTGGAGGCAACCTTGTGAATGTGGGCGGAGAAGGCCTCATCAGTCCTGACGAGGTGACTGTCGTGCGTGAAGCGAGCACAGGCAGTGGGGGACACCTGCTGGAGCCAACTTCACCTGCATGGGCGAATAAGGCCATTAGCAGAAATTACCTCACCATAACATTTCTCAGTGCCTTAGTACTACGTTGCATATGTTTCTTTATCTGAAAGTGCCACTGAAATATGATTCAAGCAAGATGGACCGAGAACGGCAACATCTCATATGCATCTTGCTACAATTCATGTAATGGCAGCACAATGAATTAGTACTGAAGAACTGAAAGCAGGGCATCCGTGAGCCCAGAAGCAGGAAGACATTTATCAGAGCTTCAGTAAATGTATGACCCAGTTTTAGTTTAGCTTAGTTGTGATTCTTTTAGTTTATTGCATCATGAAGTCTTACATTTAAATACAATTTGATTCAATTTAATTATTTCGGCACAATTCAAAATTATTTTAATTCTGATACTGGTAGATACTGAAGCGCCAAACTACAGTACCGCCTAGCTCTGCTAATGGCTAGCATATGTCGCCTCTGCTAGACACTGTTCCATTACTGAGTGAAATCATGTCAGATGAAGAGCATCAGTATGAGTATTTTGTACATTTGACAAGTGGTGACTATAAATGATCCAAGTATATGCACATTTTTTGGTTAAAATAAAATTCATGTAGTATGTATGACACCACAAAATTAGGTCTGCTCATCACTTTACCACTGACGTGGGAACAAGTGCAAGACAAGCTTAGTGCAAGACCAACTTAACTTAACCGGGCACCCAAATAACCGGCCATGCCTCACTGTGTGTGCCTAGCACGTTCTTAGCAACGTAGCCATGCGCTCACCAGTACTGTCCCTCCACGGACCCGGGTCTCTGCGCAGAGGGCTCGTGTCTCGCTTGTGTCGTCTACGATGCAGAGTGGGAGTGAGCTGCACTCCCGGAAGAGTGGCCAGAGGGTAGGAGGGCAGTAGGAAAGACCCAGGGGGGTTCCCAGACAGCAAGCGGCTGGATTTGGGCAAACCTGCATGGGAAAGGGCATCCATGATCATGAGTTTAGCTCCGTTCACTTGAAACCTGAGTGAAGTTTCTGACTAACTGATCTCCTTGTTCCCAAATATCGTATTTAGCAATATTTTAACACAAAACAAATTACGCAACATTATAAATTCTACATTTTGTACAGGTATTTCAATGACATATAAAGTAAAGCCAACATCAATAAGTCACCTCTGCCAGCATCACTGGGGTTAGCTGCTTCGAATATGTCTGGAAGCAAGGGTTGAAGATGTCTGCCGCTCCGGTGAAGTCTCCCCACTCTCTCTCTCTTCCACCCTGGAGAGTGGAGCTGGGGAGGCTCCACTGAACCTGGACATGAAACACAGGCAGAACTGTAGAGGACACGTTCAATCTTCAGACCAGCATATGAAATTAAGACCTGCAGATCATACTGCATTTTAAATAACAATAGTAGATTATAATAATCGATATTTTGGCATGGCTCAAATGTATATCAAGAGTAGCATTAAGTGGATAAACAAAATGTGCTAATGAATAGGAGCAATTTGAATAACATTTAAGAAAACTTTTATTCATAATCAAATCTGCAGATGGCAGTGAGGAGCAAAAGTGGCTATGGGAGAGTTCTGGAAAGCTCTGGATCGGAACAGCGCAGGCCTGGGGAGTGGGGTGCTGGCACAATCAACTGACTGCAATAAAACTTTCAAGTCTAGTCTTGCTTGTAAGCTCACATTGCCCTTGCCAACAGAAGTAGGTACAAAGCACAAACTCCTTATATCACACAGACTGCTGCTGCTTGACGCTGGCCAGGTGATACCCAATACTTAAAGAAGCCATGTTATATAGATTACAAAGATTAATAGATATACGCTTTAGCAGCAGTCCAGATGAGGTATCAGAAGCCAGCAAAGCAGCACGACAATGTTTTGTTTAGATTGTTTGGGGGTGTACTAAAATAGTGATAAATGACATCTGTAATCCATATACATGTATTATCAGTATTATACTATGCTGGTATAACAATGATTCGAAGCATTATCACCTTATACTAAACACAACCGCCTAGCAGATGAGTGAACTGATGGTGTTACAACTCTCCCCATGTTACAACCATACCCGGTCTCCCCTGTAGGGTTTTCAAAGCAGTTTTTACTTTTTTAATATTTTTTTTTTACTTTTTTTGTTACTGCAACAAATGGTTTGGATGCCATTTCCAGGAGAGCAAAAGAGTGAGCTCACCTTTGGCAGGCCTGAAGGCACGGAGAGGCTCTCGGCCAGCAGGTTTGGGGAGTGGAGGCAACCTTGTGAAGGTGGGTGGAGAAGGCCTCATCAGTCCTGACGAGGTGACTGTCGTGCGTGAAGTGAGCACAGGCAGTGGGGGACACCTGCTGGAGCCAACTTCACCTGCATGGGCGAATAAGGCCATTAGCAGAAATGACCTCACCATAACATTTCTCAGTGCCTTAGTACTACGTTGCATATGTTTCTTTATCTGAAAGTGCCACTGAAATATGATTCAAGCAAGTGGCTGAGTTGCTGTTAATCGCAAACACTTCTATTTCCTTATAATACAGCTGACTGTCGAATTTTAGGAGCGAGGAAATTTCATGACTGGATTTATTGCACAGGTGGCATACTGTCACAGTTCCACGCTGGAATTCACTGAGCTCCTGAGAGTGACCCATTCACAAATGTTTGTAAAAACAGTCCGCGTGCCTAGTAAAAATATCTTATCAATGTCTATATGAAAGAAGACAGTTATCGATGAAGAAGCCACCAGCAGGCTGGAGGTAGACTGGATCCATCTGCCTCAGAACCTTGCCTTGAACATGGGGCTGAGCAAGGTGTCTCTGCCTCTCCATGTCAGGGCCTAAATGCAAAACACCAACCCAGGGCACAGAGGAAGCATGAGCATGTACTGTTAAGATCATCAGGTTTATAAGAAGGGCTACAGTGCCATGTGAATTCATTACAATGTTGAAGAATATGTGATGTCATATTTTCTGATAAAACTGATGTTTTACTGGTCAGGTCATGTGCAGAAAGCTGATGGTTCTGCACCTCTGCCAGACCTTACAAACAAATGTAATAAATACTTCATCATGCATGGTTATTTGGTTTGTTGAATATGCATGTAATCTTCAGTGTTACACAGTACCAGTGAGGAGTGGTCCTTCTACAGGCATGTTAACATAGCCGACATCTGAGGGTCCCGCCGTACTTCCGTGAGGGAAGGGTGCTGGTCCACAGGGATCCGTGTGGATCACTGTCGCTTGGGGGTTGTAGGGCACACCTGAAAATCCCACAGCAGGTAAAGTGAAACCCAGCACGCCTCCCAGTGTGGCTCAAATGCCTTGTAAGTGTTTCCCAATGAACAAGTGATTATAACAAGGGCTATGGTGCCATGTGATGTCATTAGAATGTGGGGAGAATGCTTAAGAATTTGTGAGGTCATGTTAGAAATCTGTTTCTTTTTAAAAATGTTTATTTTTATTTGCTTTTTCCATGGCCACATGGACAATGTTAACATGGTGGGATTTATGAAAATTGTGCTGAGTCAAAGAAATCAAAGAAATAACCCATGCTCCATTAATTATATTATCCTGTACACATGAAATAAAGAGCTTGACAGTCATCTGTAGAATAAATATACAGGTTATTTTTCTGAACCTTAGAAACCTATTATATAAATGTGTATACATATTTAACTTTTAATTATTATGAATAAGCCTATGGAAATCCATACTCATAAGAATTAATATACTGTCTTACATAGAAGTATAAAATTATCTACAGTATATATGAAAATGTATTTTTCTCACCATGAGTGGTAAAACCTGGTGTGTATATGAAGTGGTTCTGTTCCTGCCTAGGCCTAGGCTGGTCAGTTCTCCTGGGGAAAAAACTCATTCTCCACCTGAAAAATAGAAAGAATAGAAAGACAGAAAGATATAGAAGAAATAGAAAGATTTGTTAGATTTGTATGTATTGTAATTCACAGAGCAAAATGTCTTTCGACTTGTTCTGAGCTTTTCAGCATCAAAACTGAATCCAAACATTCCACCTTCCCAACCAAACATTCTAAACCAAACATTCCAAAGTTGAGTAGCACGTGATATCACAATTTCCAGTTTTTCTAACCAAAACACCAAATCAGCCAGACTGCTACAATAACCTGATGCCGCCTGGCTTGTACCCAAAGGGTTCATACCAGAGACCGTATATATTATATATATACATCAAAGGGATGAATTGAAACTAGCTAGCGGTGGTACGCTAACGACAGCTAGAGTCTCCACAGCGGGCATAAATTATCATACAGTTAAGCCCGCCCACTAAGAGGGAAGACATGATTGGTCAATTTTGCTGTCTGTAAACGAACAGCGGGCATCACAGTCCTGATAGGGGGAGACACAGGCTCACAGGCTTTCACTTAACCCCTCACCTTCCAACACAGATTGAATAGACACGGTTGAATAATGTATTTCCTTATATTTTTGTCATTGTTTAGATGTCGATTGTCAAACTGTAAGTAGCAGGGTCGTCGCCTGGGGTGGGCTTCCGGGGCAGCCCCGAATGATTATCCAGTAGCCCCGAACCTTTTCGGTCAGCTGTATTATTAATGAGGAGGCCAATGCTGCTGTGAGAATAGGAAATATCTTAACGCCAATCATAGTGCCGCTTTAAGGATTAAGTTCCGCCTTTCAGGAGAAACAGCCAATCAGCTTGCTGGTTTTGCGGGCACGGAGGAGAGCCCACCCCCACCCCCGTGGGGCCATTTTTGGCAGCAGGTTGCAGGTAGCTGACGGTGAAAGAAAATGGATATACGGCGTTTTTTCAAGGAGAAAGGTAACGGTAGTTAACTATGTAATTAATACATTTACATTTACGTTTATGGCATTTAGCATAAATGCAGCTTGTCACTAGTCAGCTTCGGAATTAGTTAGCTAACCTAGTTAGTTAACCCATCTAGCTAGTTAACCTAGATAGCTTAGGTAGTGAAGGTTTGAAGAAAAAAAACTTATATAGCTAGTTATGTTATAGCTAGTTATAGTTAGTATGTTCAACATGCCCTGATGTACCTGATAAGCTAATAACTATTTAATTTTCAAACTGTGTTTAATAATTTAGGATTGTATGACTGTAAGCTATAATGAATGAAAATCCATTTAGTTAACTAGCAGTTAACTAGTTAGCTAGAAGGTGGACGTTGTGGATAGGCAGAATTTAGTACAATACTTTATGATGGTAGTTTAAAACAGTTTCTTAACCCTGGTCACTGCCCTAAAATTGTGTGTTTTCCACTGGAGCCAACTGATCAGCTAATAAACAATCCTTTATTGAGTTTACACAGTACAGCATATCACCACTTACTTTATCAAGTGCTTTTACAAGAAAACTTTAAAATATGCATAAATGAATGAATGTTGCTAAAAATAATTTACTTTTAATAGTTGAGGGTTAGGGTTTGTTAGAGTTTGTTCAAATCTCAAGTATTGTGTAATTTATTTCCAAATACAATCAAAGAGAACTTGAGAGCAGAGAACTGGATAGGAGAACAGACAACAGGAGAGCAGAGCAGAGGACAGGAGAACAGAGACCTGGAGAGGAGAGGAGAGAACATGAGAGGAGAAGAGAACAGACAACAGGAGAGCAGAGAACAGACAACAGGAGAGGAGAACTGAGGACTAGAGAGGAGAACAGACAACAGGAGAGGAGAGGAGAAGAGAACAGACAACAGGAGAGCAGAGAACAGACAACAGGAGAGGAGAACTGAGGACTAGAGAGGAGAACAGACAACAGGAGAGGAGAACTGAGGATTAGAGAGGAGAACAGACAACAGGAGAGGAGAACAGACAACAGGAGAGAAGAGCAGAGAACAGGAGAGGAAAGAGGAGAGAACAGGAGAGGAGAACAGAGTAGAACTGGAGAGGAGAGGAGATGGGAGAAGACAATACAAGCGGTATGGAAAACAATGCCTAATAAACACATTATTAATAAAATACATGTTTTTAGTACGAAGACTAGCAAAATAATGCCAGATGTAGTTTGTTTTAGCACAGTCTTTTGTATTTAAAATATTGTTTCCAGCTTTATTTTAAGCATGCTTTCCTGAATTACTATTTAACAGGGTAGAAGAGAGGGTGGAGAGAGCTGAAATGAACTGAACTGATCAGGACTGGACTGATCTAAAGAAAGAACAGGTTAGGAGAAGAAAGACGTATAGGATAGATAATAAGTAATTCTTAAAGAGTAATAATTGTGTAGACCCCTTAGCACTAATAAATATTAATATTTCTTTCAATAATTTGTTTCAGTGTGTCATAAAAGGTAAAAGAACAATTTAGAAGTGAATTGTTTACATTATTACACAGTTGCATGAAATCCATTGTTGACATACTGTTTTGCATACTTTATTGAGGAATGGATTTACTGATGGAATATACCTGGTCCATGTCCTTTAGTAAAAGCACACTATCTTTAGGTCACCAACAGTCATTCTGCAGAATTTGTGCACCCTTTGTTAAATTTTAAATCTGTTGAATAAAAAAAATATAACTCCATATTATAGTGTTAAACATTATATATCAGGGTACGTATTGTAAAAAAAAAAATATATATATATATATAATTGGGCTGAGCCCCAGATCTTTACATACCCAGGCAACGCCCCAACACCCCCCCCCCCCCTCAACAATATACACTCGCTACACCCCCCAGGTTCAAATCTCACTCCAAGTGATCTTGAAAAGTTGGCAACCCTGATTCCAATTATGACAACATTAATGTTTTAACTAAGTAATATCAATCAACACAGTGTTGTTGCTATATTTGTAATTGTTTATGTTCAACTTTCAGTACATCTGCCAAGACATATGCACCAGGGAAATAAACCTTCACTGTGGTTCTAAATCTAATTCCAGGTAAACCAGGGGTGCACAACATACGGCCCGCGGCTCGCGGGCACCTCCGTTGTGGCCCGCCGGTTGATAAATAATTTGGCCCGCCGACGAACGACAAACCAGCAGTGTTGTTTTTTGGGTTACCGCGGGAGTAATTAAACATTAAGAATCGATCGCGACATAATTTGTCTCCATTTTACACTACTCGCTGGGACGTCCAGGGTCTGGGTGTAACCGAAACATCTCCCTCACTGCCTCTATCATTAATACGTCTTAGAGGTGTCTTCAACTAAGGATTTTCAGTCAAATCTGATTCGTCAGATTTTCCCTTTAGTCGACTAATAGTTGAATCTGGGTTTTTATCTAGAGCACCTTAAACGGGATCCCGTTGTCATTCAGAACTTTTTTCCACTTCAAAGTAAAAACCTAAAACACTCAGATAAATGAATAAACATGGTAGGTTGGCTTTATTCAGCTTTTATTTATTTACATACTTATTTATTTTTTAATGAAACGTTAGAGAACATTAACAAAAAAAAGTCACCGTCAGTGCACAGTGCGCATATCGAACTGTCAGACATGCACTGTGCAAAATGTCAAAAATATTTTAAATAAAATATGCCTGCCTGAAAATATAAAAAGATTGCCTCACAACAGCAAAAAAAATACAAATAAAGGTTCAAGTAACGGGGTTTAAAAAGCAAACAACAACAAAAAATGTTTATAGGCCTACTTGCCGAGACGCGAGGAGACGACACGACAGACGGCTGAACTGTTTTTTTGTCGCCTTACGCGTTTTAAATGGTATGCCATGTTGGTTGTTGTGAAATAAAAGATGTTGATGACATAACTTGCACTTTATAAATCGAACTATAAGGCGCTATATAAATCGAACGTTCATTCACTTTACTTTGTTTGATTCATCTTTATCTTTTTCAAAATACTTTTGAAGTCTTTTTACTAGCCATTATAATCACGGCAGATGCTGACTATCCTGTAGCATGTTCAGCTCCGCTCATTTGGATGGTGCAACTGCAGGGTGTGATTTATTAATGTGTAGTAAGGAAGATGCCTATTGTTAATGCACATCATAACACACATATTGTTAATGCACATCATAATACACATCATTTAAAAATATTTATTAACAGAAATTAGGATGATTTAATTTGACAAAAGGCTATATATAACGAAAACAAAGACATTTCATGTAACAACTAATTCTTAGCAGCATCCTTGGGCACCCCCATGCAGTTTGAATGGTACATTTGACTATAACGTTCATAGTCGACTAGGGGGTATAGTCGAATATAGTCGAATTGGCGACCATTGCAGGTCACCCCTAATGCCTCTATCATTATATTTTTGTATAGGGGCTCTATATATGCTGTAAAAAGAAAAGCATGCTCAGGGAAGGAACTTTTAGAGAAGGTCTTTAATCTTTAAACACACTGTCATATGTATCTTTGAGATAGCTGGTATGCAATTGCTGCCACAATCCAACACAATGGGTCAGCCTTGAGGGGACCGTCAATGCTTTGGGTCTTTGTGTATCTTAGGTAAAAGATAAAACTGACATGGTTGCAGTGGGTTAGGGCCTATTTGTGATGCGGAGTCAGAGGCAGCAGAAGGCAGAGGCTGTGGGCAAAAGGCTTTATTATCCATAGCTCAAACTGAAATACTCGGGCCACAAGGTAGATCAAACGCAATAGAATACTCAAGGTAAAGCAGGTAAGTAATGCAGCCACAGGCGTATGGCAGGTCCGGTACAGAGCAGGCTGTCCCATGTAGCGAGGCGAGGGGGTGCAGGCTGTATGCGCAGCACTGGACGGCGCGACCTGTGGGGATTTAACGAGCCCGAGTCCAATTAGTGGCAGGTGCTAATACTCGGGTGATTGTGAGTGAGGGAGTATCTGGGAGTGAGAGGGCGTGCGCAGAGTTGGAGTGGGCGTGTGTGAGAGGGAAGGAGTGTGTGTGCGCGCCCTCTGACCCACCGTGACACTATTGAATAAAGTTTCTGCTTATTATTGATGTAGCTTTGCTGTGCAATGCTTTGAAAAGTGGTGATAAGTAGGGACTGTGTTTGTTCCTGTAAACTATGGGATAATTTAATATAGTGTTTGGTGTTGAGTTGGTGCTGTATGTCAAATAGATACTGCTGTTGATTACAATAGAGGAGTCTTTGTCTGCTGGACTATTCTTCTTAAGTTGATGCAAAGCTGCTCTATGTTGTGGTGTTAAGTTGTCTTTGTTTGATGTGTGAGGTTTGAGATTAGTGATACTGTTATTGGCTGTTTAAGATTACAATAGAGGAGTCTTTGTCTGCTGGACTATTCTTCTTAAGTTGATGCAAAGCTGCTCTATGTTGTGGTGTTAAGTTGTCTTTGTTTGATGTGTGAGGTTTGAGATTAGTGATACTGTTATTGGTTTATTTTTTTCTAAGTGGAAGTATGGGTGTCGAAATACCCTGATTATGGGGTGTCCAATTAGAGTGTGTTATAAATGGTGGTGGAACTGTACCCTGCGATGGGTGAAAAAGTTTTAAGTGTCTATTAAAGGCATGGACGTCCCCTCTGAACTCCCCCAAGGCCACTGTCTGTTGGGTGTGAATAAACGAAAGACTCTGACTGTTACGTGCCAAGACCTGGTAAGCCCTTCTGGTATGGGTTGTGTGTGCATGCAGCTTGTGACTCTTATTTTGCAGGCTCGCCTGAGTGGAGGCGGGGCTACAATTAAGACTAATAGATAAAAGCTCCAAGGTGTCCTGGCTCCAAGGTGGTGGAATGAACTTCCCTTGTGTTTCCGAACATCGGAGTCACTTGCTGTCTTCAGACGCCGACTGAAGACCCACCTCTTTCAAGTGCACTTTACATAATTATGCTTTCATCTACTGTGCTTTATCGTCTCCTTCCTCAGGTGTTTGTTATAGGTATTGCTTACTGTCTTTTTCTCATGTATTGTGCATAATTGGGTTATAGGAATTGCTTACTGTCCTTTTCCTCAGGCGATGTGTATATTCAGGTATAATAATGACTTGGCATAATTTTTAGGTATCATATGACTTTCGTCTAGTGGTTTTTCCAGCTTAGAGTACCTTGTGTTCAGGACTATCTATACTACCTTGGAGATTCCAAGCAGCTATGTAGCACTTTTGTAAGTCGCTCTGGATAAGAGCGTCTGCTAAATGCCATAAATGTAAATGTAAAAGCGGATGAAGACGAGGAGAGAGAAGAGGGCATGGGGGGAGTCATGGTGTCTGTGCTGCTGTGCTTCTGTG
>NC_135220.1:6100842-6143342 GCF_052324685.1 Brachyhypopomus gauderio | reverse complement strand
TTGTGCTTTGGCAGGCGTATGAGCTGGGGGTGAGCCGCTTCCACCGCATTACCAAGACAATGGGCGTTAATCCCTTCACAGCAGGGGAGTGGGCTACATGGACCCTACCAAGCCCTGTGAAATTTTTCGCTTCTCTAGGAGCTCTAGTGCTAGACACCTCAGGTAAGGGGCGGTGGTGTGTTTATTGTATTTTCATAGTAGGTTAATGTTGAGAGGGGCTTTGTCTGTTGTATGTGATGGGTTATTTTGGAGTAAGGTGTAGGGCAGGGGTATTCAACTGGCGGACCACAATCTCATTCCTGATTAACTGGATACGGACCCAAAAAAAAACCCGGAGCATTTATTTCAGGGCTATTGAAAAAACACTCCGTCACGAGTGCTACGTTCAACAACTTACGCTCGCCACCCCCCCCGCTCAACAACTTACATTCGCCACCCCCCCCCACCCCCCACCCCCCCTCAACAACTTATGTTCGCCACCCCCGCTCAACAACTTATGTTCGCCACCCCCGCCGCACCGGACCTCAGGTCACAGGTATCTTCTAAAATTGGCCCGCGGACAAATTTAGTTGAGTACCCCTGGTGTAGAGTTTAGGATAGGTGGTTTTTGTTTGATTTGTTTTATTTCATCACCGCTCATAGCCCATTGCCCAGGGCTGAAGGGTTGTGTATTGTACCGACAGCTGTTATATGCAATACACAGCATAGGGAGTCTTGAGCCCTCCAACAGTGGCTTCCGTGTCTTGCGATCTTTTTGTGGGTTCTCCGGCCGCCATAACACGTGACACTGTAACAGCATATGTGCGACCCCCGAGCTCACCTTTGTAGTGTCACGGGTCGTCACTGTTAAAGAGCTCCTGTTGCATATCTGTAAGTTGTTCTCGAGAGGTTTTGAGAGGTTAAGAACATTGGTATACGTGGTGGATGTCTGACACCTGAGGGAGTAAGTTTAATTGATCAAACCAGTACTTGTTCGTGAACAAGTGTAAATGTACATTGTGCAATGACATTAAAGTATTGGTATTCAGTAGTGGAAGATTTCCAGGGCATTTCTCGGAGTCCAATGGACTAGATCTCTGGGGTCCACCTGAAATAGGCATGATATCTCATTGAGAAAAACCCCATGACCTACAATAAATGAGTTGCGAGCCTTCAGGTTGATCTGCTGTGCCTATGGGAGATGGTCAGAAAAACCAATCACCAGTGTATAGATGGCGGCATTAGGGAAAACCTCAGCTGCCGTCCTCCATAATTCCTGTAACTGTTTTTTAGAGGTTTGGAGAAACTCTAGAAGAATTGTTCTTTGTTATTGATGCCTAGAGCTATGACGGCTTTCTGGCTCTGTGGGTGTGGATCCAGTTTCTGCAATACCTTGGCTATGTGCAGAAAATTAGCTCCTGGGGAGCTGTCTACTTGTATTACTGTGTATGGTGGGATCCTAGCCAGGTTGGAGTCTCCAGTAAAAACTATAGGTTTTGTTATGGTGATTTCCCAGACATGAATTTTGCTGTCCCAGTGTGTTTGGTGGGATAATGCCTATTTGTGGAGTCAATGAGGTAGATGTGGAACTGTATCTATTTGCATAGGGTTAGGGTTGGATTAGGTTGGAGTTAGGTTTGGGTTAGGGTTAGTGTTAGGTTCTGGTTAGGGTTGGGGTTAGGTTAGTGTTAGGTTAGGTTTAGGTTATGGTTAGATGCTTCTTCATGTGTATAGAGGCAAGCTTAGATCTAATCACTGCACTGCGGCCAGTCTTCAGGAACTGGGTTGGAACAGAGACCTGAATTATGTTTGCAGCACACACTGACGCATGATTATGTGAAACAGTGTCACAGCTGCGTGAGTGACATCCTCACAGTGTGAATGCCATTTAGAGTTAAATGAATGAAAGAACGATTTACAGACTGAGACAAGAGATGATGATGATGATGATGAACAAGATGAATGGATAGATAGATGGACAGAGATGAATGAAGACGAGGAAGGGAAGAGAGGGGGAGACTGATACTGTTTACAATTCAGAGCATGTAGCAGAATCCTGGAGCTGCCACCACAGGAGAGAGAAAAACTACTCCATACAGGTGAGCACAGCCATCCTAAGAAAAGAGAGAGAGAGAGAGAGGGAGAGAAACAAGGCACTGAGACAATCTGGTGCAGAGAGTGCAGTTAGACACGGATGGATCAGGAATAGAAATCAGTACTGTACTGTTACTGCAGCTGGCTGTCCTTGTGTGTGTGTACATATGTGTGTTAATTTTTAGTTCCATACATGGTTGACTGGTGTCCAGTTAACGCCTGGCACCCACCCACACATTTACCAGCATGCACATGCTTGCACACACATGCACACACGCATGCACAGGCTCTCTGTTTGACCGAGTACTGTGGAAGGTAATGAAGAATGATGTTTGTCACCCTCTGCTGCCCTCTCGTGCCTCTCTCCTCCCCTCTCGACCTGTACGGGTGTAATGAGCCATCAGAGACACTGCCTGACTCCTAACTTAATCCTAACTCTACCCTAACCCTTAACATTACTTTTATGTCTAACACTAACCCTTTAAAATTATTATTACTGTTTTACAGCAGAATTAAGACTCAAGCAAGACTCAAAAGGGAACCCATCCTCCATTGGGTGGCCTGCTAGCAGAAGTCTGTGTTTATAGTTCAAATATAGTTATAGTTCTAATTCCAGGCAGAGTCACAGTCCCTTCAGTGCAGATGGTGAGCCTCAGATAGGAGTTGGCATCAGCGTGTCCTCTTGTGGCAATGGCACATCCAACCATGGCATCGGCACATCCACTGGCAAGCCAGACCAACTCCTAGGTGCTTGTATGAAATCTTCTTTCTGTGACGGTTTAGTATCACTCGAGGGCAATACACTGGGAATTACGCATGGCCGTGTAGCAAGACTGTAGGGGTGAATGTGGACTACAGAGCTGGATGATATTAAAAATGGTACTCTAGCATTATTGTGCACTGTGCTTTATTAACGTTCTCGCCACCTTTTAATGACTCAGACAGTTTCCACATCACAATGAGGATTGTTAAGCTTTTACCAGAGCACACTTCCAACATGTAGTATACTCAAAGCATTACTCTTTTACTAATACAAACAGTTACCGGCAGCTAAGCACAGTCCTCTTAGCAGGCACAGGTAGTATGTCACAGGGTTCATATTATGAGCGAGGAGGAATCTCCCTCTGTACACTTGACTTGGCATTTATAATCATAGCTCCGCCTCCGGCTAAACCAACTTCCCCCTCAAGGGTCGACGTCCTTTAAAACCCACAACATACAAACACACATTTTACAAATACATACACACAGGGTTCCCGCGGGGTCTTAAAAAGTCTTAAAATGTCTGAAATTCAAAACTTTAAATTTAAGGCCTTAAAAGACTTAAAAAACAGCCAGATTTTCATCCAAGGTCTTAAATTTAATTTAGTCAGGTCTTAAAATTTTACCTTAGTTAATTTTAGAAAAGTGTAGTTTAATCGAAACGTCCGGAAGTCAGTTCTGTGTTGTCTGTGTTTGTGCGGGGCTACAGGTGTTGATACGTGTTAATTAATTAAACTACAAAACCCATAATAACCGCAGGCAGGAAACGGCCCTTGTCACGAAAAGCCTTCACGCAATTTTGTGCCTCATCCCCGCCGTCTTCGCTATCGTCAGAACACCGGGTCCCGCCGGACTCCACCGCAGTATCACTAGTGCTTCGGCTAATGATATTCGGGCTACATTAGGATAGAGTGACGGCAATGTTCCCTGGTTCGAATATCGCGAAAAAGTTTTCGTGTGGACTAAACAAATCGCATATATAGCTAGATTTGGCTTGGCAGACTTCATCAAGAGAGAGTTGATACGCTCTTACCGGGCCGTATGTGTTAATGTTCGATGAAAGCTTTAATTCAACCACAAAATCCAAACAGCTGGATATTCATGTTCGGTTCTGGAGCAATGGATATGTGCAATCGAGGTACATGGGCTCTCATTTCATGGGCCATCATTTCATGGGCCATGAAACAGCGCAGGATCTACCAAAACTTATCAAAGTAAGTGATCCTTACTTATGCTCCACAGTCTTCTTTTCAATGTGTTAACCATTTTATACAATTAGGCTACAATACAAAAACATCTCAGAACCATGTACTGTCCATGGCATTGAGTTAGAGAAATGTTTCAATGCATGCTAAATCCCAGCTAGAGGAAATAAAAATATATTTACTGTGTTAAATCATGTAAAATGTAAAAAAAAAAAAAAAACAACTATGCCCTGTAGATGGGTTATGTCATGTTTTGAAACATGTTCCACTGTCCCATGCTCTGTTTCATGGATTGCACATGGTTTTATTTACATTGTACTGATGTATTGCCTTTTAGTGGGCATATATACATAGGGTAAAAACAGGTAGTGTGTCCCAACGTTTTCAATGTTAACATTCAAATTCATATTCAGCATGGCTAGACAAAGTAAGTTGGTTTCATCGGGATAATAAATAGAAAAGAAGGTAGGGGGTTAAAAAAGTTTTGTGTGTTTTAAGATACAGATGGCCTGGGGAAAGAAAATTCTGAGCCTTTATTTAATTAGTTAATTTTATAATTTCATTTATTTCAGTAATTTAACCAAAATGTAACATTTTAATAAATTTTATCAGCTGCAGGGTGTGAGGATTTTGGTCAAACCATGCCTTAGACATATTGGAAGATAGGCTGAGTCTACATGTTGTTAAATGTATAATGTGTGTATGATTATTTAATTTGATGGTGTACGTCTATCTTTTTATTTCTTATTTTCCAACAAGGAGGTGGAGGCAGAAAACATGCAAGAGGACACAATTGTCACACACAGACTCATATGTGACTATGTCACAATGCATGGAGGTGTCACAGGTTCCCCTCACCAAGGAACTCTTAGCATCTGTGGGTGCAGCACGGTCAAAATACTGACTCTTTCTGGATCAGGAACGAATCAGGAAAGAAAAGGAATCCCAGAGCCAGAAAAGAAAGCTGACTAAGCATTCTTTAGAGGACTTTAAGAAAAGGAAGAAAAGCTTGGAAGACGTGTCCACCTGTCTTGCTAGAGTGGCAGATTCTCTTGCAGAAGAAGCTGAGGGCAAGGCTGGATCCAAGATGGCTCAGCTCCTTTCCAAGTCAAATGCCTTGAGAAGGGCATACACAGAAAAGCTTGGCCAAGTCAAAATCCTTGAAACTGAGATTGGTACTGAAAAGGAAGAACTCAGAGATATGTAGGGTGAGGTTGTATGTAGATATGCTAGTGTTGTGTTGGTAAGGTTGCTTGGGTTGAGAATGTTACTATTTTGATTATCTGTTTTAATATTGAATTAATGTAATCCTGTAACTAAATTAATCAAAATAAAATGTTTTAAGAGTTTCTGGGATCATTGGATTGTTTGTGGTAATATGTTGTGTTGGTCTTAAATTTCACTGAGAATGGTCTTAAAAGGTCTTAAAAAAGTCTTAAATTTAACTCACTGAAACCTGCAAGAACCCTGACACATACATAGTGTTACCTGCTACTATTCCAAAACATTAATGTGTTTATACATAAAAACGTTACAGTATACCAGGGACTGTCAGCACCCCCGCAGGTGGATCCATCCGTGCTGGGATAAGTAACTCCCTTTGAATGAATGAATGAAATGAATGAATGAATTAAAAATTTTATTGTCATACATTGTACAAGTACAAGGGCACGAAATGTCGTTCCCTGGGGCCCCAGTGTTAAACCACCGGGAGCCCAGAGCAGCTGCTGCATCTAAGACGCGCCGACAGCCCTGCAGTGTGGGGGGAGAAACATGGAGACATAACACTAGGAGGAGACAAAAAAGGTGACCACAGTCTGGACATGTGGGTTCTCCCGCATCATGACTCCTCATGGAAAAAATAGTGTCAATTGCGTTGAGAGACCACCTAATCAAATCCACTTTCTTTGTTCAAATTCGAAGAGCAGCGTCAGGGTACTAAGATGAGACAGAGAAGCTGAGCGAAAACCAGGGAAGGGAGTGCAGGAGCAATAGATAAGTGCGACCGCCTCTCATGAAACCCGGAAGAGATGATCATAATCAGTTCAATAATACAAATATTCTTGTGTCTGTGTTTCTGTGATCGGCTACCTCGCACCATCACAATTTGGTAGAAGCATACAACCAAGATATAAAATACAGGTTGAGTAGGTGAACATCCATTTAGACAACCATTGATTTAAACAGACATGCATAGCTCATGTGCTAGAGATTACCATGTGGCTCCAGCAGGCTTATCTATAGCAGCATAAGTAAAGGGAGTGGCCTGGAGGTGACCACAGTCATGGGGGCTCAGTGAGCCATTGCTTTCCACCCAAATCATTGTCACAGCTAAAGTGATCACATGACATGGCTGGATGACAGCATCAACATCTCAGATTACCAGAAGACTCAATCACTCTTGAAGCGGTCCTTCAAGCTCGTGGAAGTCACACAAGATATTAAATATGGCTCTAACAGAACCACAATGTCATTCACCAGTGTTATGAAGCATATATTTGTATATGAAGTGAATTATTTGTTTGATTTTCACCTTACTTTCTGTGGGCGACAAAACTTTTGTCTTGCCAAAATCTGACTTTCTGTGTTCATTAAATGATCAATATTTCTGCAGTAAAGCAAATTTATTTTTCGTAAATTAAATCTCATTTGGGAGGGTTTCAGCTTTTCATAGAAATGACTAGAGTCATTTCTAAAACCAATCGATGAATTTAAAGTGAGGTTATAAGCTTTTGTTTCCACAACATGGATAAGCGACAGAACTTATGTCAGGGACTGTACTTTATAACACCTAACAACCTGTCTCAGCACCTATGGTGCCTCCCAAGACCCCCGATGCGACCCCTCCGCCGAGTCCCTCCTTCATCCCACCTCCAACACCTTGGTCAGATGTTCACATACCAGATGGATTTTGAACATCCCTACACCCTGTGAACAACGACCAGGACTTATAGAAAAATATGACATTCTTCACTTTTTGTTTACTTATTTCACTGCTTGCTGCTTAGTGTTTATATTGTTCTTGTGCTGGCCGTTGTCGACCAGAAGAGGATGAGTCTTTGAGTCCTGGTTCCTCTCCAGGTTTCTCCATCATGCTCTAGGGAGATTGTCCTTGCCACTGTAGCCTCTGGCTTGCTCACAGGGGGCTTGGCCTTGGACATACGTAAAGCTGCTTAGTGACAACAAAATAGAATAGAAAAAGCGCTATACAAATATTTTACTCCATACACTCCACCGCAGACACCAGAGCTTCCCAGACAGAAGAACAGTGGAACGGACCAAATCCCTTTCTAACTCCTAACCCTCTTTCACGAATATGAATTATGGATTTATCATACAGAGTGCAGGGAGAGGAGGGAGGAGTGAGCAGGGGGTAAGAGAGTGTAGGGAGGAGTGAGGATGGGTAAGACTGTAGGGAGGGGCAGAGGAGTGAACAGGGGTGAGAGTGTAGGGGGGGGCAGGCAGAAGTGAGCTGGGGTAAGAGTGTAGGGAGGGGAGGGAGGAGTGAGTAGGGGGTAAGAGAGTGTAGGGAGGAGTGAGTAGGGGGTAAGAGAGTGTAGGGAGGGGAGGGAGGAGTGAGTAGGGGGTAAGAGAGTGTAGGGAGGGGAGGGAGGAGTGAGTAGGGGGTAAGAGAGTGTAGGGAGCTGACGAGAGTGAGATGTGTCGTAACCACGAAACATCGTAACTCGCTGCCATATGTGGCAATTACTATTTCTATTTGACCACCCACAGTCATTTTTCGGTCTTGTTAATTGTGAGCTATTAGTCCCCACCACTAGAAATTAGACATCTTATTAAATACAGAATTGAAAATGAGTCCTGTTGAATGCGAATGTGTCCCTTATTAATGAAGCTCATTTATATGGAAATTGGGCACAATTCACGATTCTCAGGCAGATTTATTCACTGGTTGTAGCTGAAGAAATTACAGCAAAAAGAAAAAGCATTTTTTTTCTCTAGACAGTGAAAATAAATTTGAGTCTCATTTCTGTGCAGGATGAAGTTAACATCACTCTTTACAAAATCCACTAATACAGTAGTATGACACACACTGTTCCCTGCAACAACACTAGAGCTCTGCCCAAACTACGTGTTTGTGCTACATGCAGTAGCAAAGCACATCTATTAGCCAAAACATCTGCCCTTAGAATCGGTCATCTGGGTGTCTGAGAGCACAAACAGGGAGGCCATGATCACATGGGACAGTTCATCCTCATCATTCATAAACGTGTTGGTCATCAACAGCTCTTAAAGAGTGAGGAACACTATGTAGGTGTACAGGCGTCTAGCATCCCAGGTGCTTGTCTCCTGCTCCCATATGCACAGGCCACATCTCAGTCTGTCAGCACACACAGTCGCTGGAACTCTAGTGATTCATTAATGCAGCGGCTGTATGCGGTAAAGCGGTCTAACAGCTTCAGTGTCGCCATCTAGTGGATCACGTTAGCATTTTCAAAACTGCAGTGCCCTGGGACAGCAAGATACCAGCAAACTGGATGTAAGAGCTTTGAGACCACAACCGAGATGAAGGGCAAATTTAATTGGTTGTGAAGGAAAATTATCTTTCTTAATCTTTCAATCCAGAGAAATGTAATCTACCTTATTAATAAAAACAAAATGGGCAAACTGCAGTTAAGCAAAAGGTTTAATTGAAAAACAAACCAACAAACAAAAAAAATCACAAAGATTTGCATAAATACATAGATTAATAACCTTTTTATATAAAAGCAATACATTTCAACATAGACAAGCATTTGGAAAAAAAAACAGTGCATATGCAAAAGCAGAGTAAAGTCATTTAATGTTTGTAGACCTGCTGTAACATTTCGAGCTTTGGTGCATGTATTTTAACCAAAATGTGTGAACATTGTTCAGTGGCGGTCATCTGGAACTAACCCTAAACTTTCAGAAGTCTCCTAGTGTTTTTATTTTCCCATTCTAATCAATGTAGTCTATAGACCAACCAGACCTAGCTCAGTCATCTTTGTTCTGACATGTTCTATGAACACATCTCTTAAGGGTTTAACAACTACAGGCAAAGAGTCATACACAACAATTAAACTGATAAGTCACACCAAAAGCACAAACAGCTCTTTGATCATTTTAGCACCTGTTGCATAATAATAGTAATTATTAATACAATTATAATAATAAACAAATCCAGGAATAAAAACATGAGTCTGCTGGCTAGGTGAGTTAAACAAGATCAAAGATTAGCAGGCCACAGACAAAAAAGGAATAAAATAATAAAATTCTTGTATTACACAGATTCTGCCTTCTAAACAACATGTTAAGCATGAGCACAAAAAAGGACAACAGAAATGCTCATGAAACAGAACTGAACCTGGCAGTAGATACTGAAGGATTTCTGTTTCACACACTCAAGATTCTCCTGTCAATCTAACTTGTCCTCCCGCTCATACCAAGGTTAAATGATCAGGGATGTCAACTTGCTTGGCCATTTGGAAACACCCCTTTAGGACAGAAAGCTCTACAGCAGTGTACAAAAATAAAACTCAGAAAATCAATAAGGCATAAAAAAATAACGTGCTAAATACCATTAATCTTTCTATAGTTGTTTCAACTCTATAAAAATAGTTTAAAAATCTAACAAGAAAATCAGTGTCAGTAGTCACCTACACAACACTGACAGGTGGAGAGTGAAGTCATAAATAAAACAAAGAGAAAGGGCTCGCCACATGAACACTCAACCAAGAGGAAAACCAGCTTACACATGTGCATGCTGCCCGGACTACCCTGAGCCGAACCCTACCCTATCCCTAACCCTGCCCCCAACCCTAAAACTCACCCTAACCCAACCCAACCCTCACATGACCTCCATATGGATACAATTCACTGATTGTAACTGATCAAACCTGCAAAAACCATGATCATTTTTGGTTAGAAAAAAATACAGTATGTTTGGATAATTCTGCCCCCCCCCCCCCCCCAAAAAAAAAAAAAAAAAAAAAAATTCATACACCAGTGTCAGACTCAGAAGTGTGATACTGCCATTATTCAACTCAAGGTCTGAATAAACATCTCACACACATGCACACACTAGCACACACAAGTACTCATTTTAATATGATCTACGAGGGAAAAATTAACTAGAGGGTGAATTTAACCCTCTCTCCAAGCCCAACCCTGGACTTTTACAGCATTGACATTTTAAGGAAAATTGGCTGAAACAAACAAATAAAAACAAAACCTGGGAAAAGGGAAATAGAGCTCTGAACATTCAGTACCCTGAAATCTGTTCTCCATGTTCAGTGCCATACACACTAGATTTAACATGATGTGGGGTGATATTAGGGTTGGGGTTAGGATTCATTTTGGGGTTAACGTTGGGGTTTCCACAAGGCTGCTTCCTCTCGGATAAGCTTCGATACTTGAAGGAATGAGGCTCTATGAACCACTGTAAGAGCAGAGGTGAACGAACCCCCGTGTGTCTGGGACAGAGCAGGAGTGTGGCTCTACACCACTAACACATCAGGACATGGTTCATCATCAGGCAGAAGTGTACGCTTTATACACACAGAAAAACTTCACAGAATGAAGAGGAAAGCTACATAGACTTTCCTCTCTCTCACAGACACACACATACAAGGATTTGGTTGTACAAAACTGAAACTGGCATCCACAACCTTTACACAAGAAACACAAGATTCCTTTAATCAAATAACCTAAGGTTAGGAATAACCCTAAACCCAGTCCCCTGACCCCAACCCATAACCCTGCGCTCCTCGGCAACAGCACAGCATGCTGGAAAGAAAAGGCATTAGTAAAGGTTCCTAGGACTAGGGTTAGGATTCATTTCTGCCCTGAACAAAATCCTTCAAATGAAAACATGGGGATCAAGAGCTCAAGAGCTGTTTGCAGAACCAGACATATACTGACCAACCATAAGGACACTTGGTTAAAAGATTGTATCATTTGAATCAACCACATACAGTACACTTCCAAAACAGGTCAGGCCATGTTGGAGACCAAGCAGGAGGTGGTGTGTGTGTGTGTTTGTGTGTGTGTGGGGCGGGAAACAATGTTATGTGCAGATTTTAGTGTTTCAAAGCTTCAGAACATCTTCCAAGAGCTACAGGTCCACAGTCCCCCCCCCCCCCCCCCCCCCCCACCCCTCAATCCCACCCCCAAGCTTGACTAGGCTATAACCGTTACCACTCTGCCAGACTGGTAATATCTACAATAAAAGGCATATTTCTTAGGCTTATAACGTACCAAATAACAACCCGTTTACAGTAGCTGGCGGTTGATACTGGTCCTGCCACAGGAAGGCCCTTCTCTGGGACCCAGTCCACACACTGCAGAAAGACATGTTCTCTAAGACTCCATTATGGCCTTAACAATGATGATTTTGCAGCACACAATCCAAAACCAGATGGACAATAACTATTTTTTGCCTATAACTATATTTGCCTACCCTAGCCCCCTATTCAAATAGCTCAAAATACCCCTCCTATTCAAATAGTTGTCCTCCAAGCCAACAGGGGAGCTGATATCTGTTAGAACCACTTTTGTGAAGAAAAAAGCTCAGTATAGCAGAGTACTGCTGTAATTATAGATAACACCACTTGAGATGATTCCTGCTTCCTTTACAAGAATAAAACAATTTGTATTACACAGTTTGTGATTTTTGTCGTTAAAGCAAAGAAAGCCCTGACACCACGAGGAGAGTCACAGCCCTCATGTAACGCTCCATATATGAGCTTCCATCTCCGATTCTCCAAAGAACTTTAACTGCTGTGTGTCTATAGGCAAACATAAGCCCACTTAAATCACACAGAAGCAACATGGGCACTTTAAAAAGCCTCCATCTACACAAAGTGTTTCATCAGAGACACAATAATGCCGAGAGGGAGAGAGAGAGCACAAGAGAGAGGGAAAGGGAGCATGAGAGTGTACTGATGAGGAGATTCTGGTGGTAACTACATTGACCCCTGCACACCCTCCCTCAGCTTTAGCTTTTACTCCATCAGCAATGAAAGAAAAAAAAAATCACTGAATTAAACGTCAAGACAGACACACGAGACTAATGCAGCCCAGTCCCATGTGTTCGCTCACTCACTCAGTCCCATATGTTTCAGGTGAGGTGTCTCGCACAAGTCTGTGGTTTTGCCAGGAGACATCAAGGGAGCTTTGTTTCTACAGTGGAGTCAGTGAGAATCAAAGTCAATTCCCTTCATCTACGATGTTTTTGGTTTTCGGGCCCGTGGAGATGTTTTGTCTTCTGGTTTCATTACTCCATTAACTGAACCTCCTGAAATACAAGAAATACAAGACAAACTAAACCATGCTCCTCACTCATCAACTAAAAATATCATCTATAACCAAAAATTTGAGACTCCCAGGTGCTCAGCTCACCCCGAGAGGAGTCCTTCTTGGTGGGCCTGGTCCTAGGGCCGACAGCCTTCCTCTTACTGGTGTGGAGCAGTGTTTGTTCACGCCACTTCTTCAGCTGGAAGTTGATGAACTTCCACATCATCCAGGCCTGAGTCAGACAGATGGCTGACAGACAGGTCATCCTGAGCAGGGTGGAATCACACCCATGCACAGAAGCACCCAGGCCGGGGGGGTGGGGGGGAGGGGGTGGATGCACACACAAACAAAACAAAGTGAGTTTTCTGTATTGTGACTGTAATGTATTAATTCCTAATTTGTGTTGCTGGTGTTTACAGTGCAATTGCTTCTGTAGCATTCCCTTTTATAAAGCACTAGGGGCACTCTGGGAGGGAAACCCTAACCCCAAACCCCTAAACCTAACCCCCAACAATAATAAACTTATATAGCGCCTTCCAAAACACCCACGGATGCTTTACATACAAATAGTAGAACAGAAACAAGAACGAAGCAATAAAAAAAAACAAAGAAACCCCATAGAGACTGACCTAAAATGGAGAAGTTGGGTGGAAATGAGTGGAAATGAATAAGTGAGGTTTTTAATTGAACCTTGAATGTATGAGATGATGAGAGACGGGGGGGGAGAAGAGAGGCAGCTAAACTAAAAGACTGACCACCCATAGTGTTAAATCTGGGGGGAAACCAAGAGACCAGTGATGACCGCAGCCTACATGTTGGGACATAGCGGTGTAGGAGGTTGGCCAGATATACAGGTGCCAAGCCAGAGAGAGCTTTAAAAGTGAGAGAAAATAAAGATTTTATACTGGATACGGAGGTTTATAGGGAGCCACTGAACGTGGATGTGTTGGCCAGGGAAAGGACCAAGGGTTAGGGCCAATTATGAGATTGCACGCAGCCACAGGTTGAGTTCACAGATGGCCTTGCTGATGGATGGGGCTGGGAAAGGGCCATATGGTTTGAAGCTAAGAAGTCATCAAACTAAGAAGACATCAAAGATCAAAGGCTGCTTTGCAGACCTTCTTAAAATCTTTGTAACAACTATCATATCTGATCATATTTTTCAGAAAGGATGAGAAATTTAAAAGATCTTGATGACAATCTAAAAGATTCTTTACAAAAATACCTATTTCATAACAATCTTTTCTAAATGTTGACTTCCTACCAACTGTGATTGGCCCATTATTCATTGACAGCAGGCTTCATCCGTGTGAAATTTCAAACCCGCCAAAATATTCCAAGGACCTTCAAGGATGGCTGTCTTTTTATGCTTTCCGTTTTCAAAGACTTTCCAGGGCCTTGAACTTATTTTTTCATAGTCACAAACTTTCAAGGACCTATGGGAACCCTGAATAAACTTGCTGGAAGTCTTGAACAAAACTGTAGACCAGCATAACAGCCACAGCCGCCAACATGAAGATCAACATAGCAGCCACTACAGCTATAGCGGCAAAGCGAATATTTTGCCAGAGACACCGACCAGAACCACAGACTGACAAACGGCAATGAATATCACCGATCGCAGACTGGTACCAGACAACATATCGAGAGAAGGGAAATGCACCAATTCGTGTTGAGTCACAGGGTACTGATCAATGCAGACAGAGAGCTCGCAGGTATACACATAAGCCATAGGCTAAGCTGAGTGAGAAGTTGTAAAGTAGAGTTGCATAACTGCAGAAAAGATCCACCATAACCAATCTCTGTTTAATCCAGAGATGTAAAAGTGTAGAGCAAGACATGAGAGGAAAAACGAGTACACGCAAATAAAAATAAACACTGGTAAAAGAGCTGGTAAAAGAGCGGCAAACACAGACACGCTTAGTGTACCCTTTACCCAGAGGTGTAAATGGTTCTCTCAAATCAGGTACCCAAACCCCTGCTTGTAAATGTTAGGGATTGTGAAGTTAGCAAGTTAAAGTGTACAGTGGCCTAAGAACAGGACAAAGCCAATCAGCAATACCACAGAAACATGACCAGTAAAACACATCTGCTTCTTTACAGGACCACTGACCATCACAGGTCAACAGGTGTATGTTACCTAACAGTGAGCACATTGAAGTTTCCATCTGCCAAGGAGAATCCCTGGTTGTCCGAGCGGGAGAGCCCGAACCCAAACGTCAGAACGGAGAGGGTGAGGGTCAGGAGTCGTGCAAAGACGAAGAGGAGTGCCCACAGTGTGAACCTGGGGGGGTGTCAACAGTAGCACAGCAGCTACAAAACAAGCACACAATGTATTTTCTGAATAATCTTAAGGTCTGTACTGTAAGAGTGACCACCAAGCTCCCCTGCTACTGTTCCACAAACCTGTTATTGAACATGTACTGACTCTACTCTCGTGTGCGTTTCTCTGGGTGAGCTTTGCTACTGCTCAGAGCAGAAACCAGCTACAGTGTATTAGCAAACTTCATGTTTATTTCACTCTGCATAAAAAACTAAAACTCAAATGACACCACAAAATGCTAGAGTTAATAATTAAAAGTATCCCCAACTGAGCCAAGTCTGATATCTGTGGCCACACCTCAGGTCTAGGGTAAGTTCAGTTCATTCATCACTGAACTTAACGCCTCACGCAGCCTGCACTACTGAATTTTCATGTCTACACATCTTACATAACGTTTCAACTGAATTCACTTTAAATAAAGAAGTATACAATCTGTAAATCTACAACCTGTAGAGAGTTTGCTCTACACACCCTGCCTCGTTATAAATTCATCCCTAACCCCTAAAATAGGGGAGGTGCAGGAGGAGGAGTTACCCTTTCTGTTTGTTCTCATTGCTGAAGTAGAAGAGGCGGGAGGCGTGAAACAGCAGCTCCACCAGGTAGTGGGGAGTGAGCAGCACCAGTCCGAGGCGGTGGAGGCTGAGGTAGGAATACACTCCAGTTACACACACACACACTCCAGTTACACTTCTGGAGTCACTACTGTCTGCACTACCCACTCACTATTTTACTGCACACTGACCGATGACACTTACTTGAGAACGTAGGCACCAGTGATGTGGAAAATGTAAAGGCAGATGTAGTAGAGCTGACGAGGAATATCTTCCTATAAATAAATTCATATAAATCACCAATAACAATAATAACAAATTTGTTTCCAATATATTATCAGTTAACAAATGCACTTGTGTATCTCATGCCTGCTTATGCATATTTATTTATTTTTTATTTATTTATTTTTTAATGCTTATGCATATTAACATTAATATAAGAAAGAACCCTAATCCTTTCCCTAAGGTTTAACTCAAACACTAAACCCTAAAATTAGGAAGTGAGGAATTCTGCTCACCTTTCGGACTTTCTGAAAATACAGTTCTGGAAGAGCATGGAACCAGTATGCCATCTGACAGATGTAAAAGAACTTGACCTGAAAACTGAGACAAAGGAAACAGCTCAAAGCATTATGTTTCAGCAAACTAAGACTAAGTCCTTAGTGCTAAATCCCAAACTTAAGTACTGTAAACCAAACTTTCACAGCATTAATGATTTGACAACTAGTGGTTCCTTGTTAAATTCCATTTAGCTGCACAGGCAAATTGACTAGACATAGGAATTAACTTGCTTTTGTAATCTTCCCCATTCAAAGAAACGTATTATGTGTGATGTCTGGATAGAGGGAGGGGGACTCCAGTGAGTGGCGTGACCAAACATTTTCCTGTCTCAGCTGGATCGTACTGCCATGTTACAGGAACGTGAACTAGCTGCTACCTCTGCAGTGGATTTGGTCTTCAGCATCTTGATAATCAAGGCTTTGGTTGCAGGATGGATTTTTGGCATGTTGTCAGAGGTCAAGTTACAGTGCAAGTGAAGGTCTGGGGTGCTGGAGTTCTTTTTATACACACCCACTAATTAACCAATCAATTAGTGAGCACAGGTGAGGCTGTAAACTAGGATGGCGTGCATTATATGACAAGGCGAAAAAACTTTTTCATTTGGGAGGGTTTCCGCTTTCATATGAGTCATTTCTAAAACCAATCGATGAATTTAAAGTCAGGTTATAAGCTTTTGTTTCCACAACATGGATAAGCGACAGATCTTATGTCAGGGACTGTACACTGATGAAGGAGGCGCCCCCAGGACCCTGAATGAGGCACCCTCCAGTCTATGAAACCCTTATGACACATCAAGCGCTTGAAAGACAGAAAACCCCGAGGGGGCAGAACTTACGCCATGTGGTTATGAGGGTAGCCTTCCCACAGGAACATGGGATTGGTCACAAATTCCTCCTAAACAAAACGTAGATGCACACAGACACACACACACAAATTTAGTCATTCCACATACACATGGATATTTGTGCAGTGGGCTCAGACTGTGCAGGTGCTCACCGCACTCAGGATGCTGCAGCCCCAGGTGAAGGAGAACAGGTAGAACGCAGCCAGCTGCCCCGACTCGTTAAACTTGCTGTGCTTCGTTTTGGACAAGTGCAGACGGCGATTGATTTTCTGAAGGGAGCCAGAACAAAGTTACTGCTACAGATTCATACAGACATTTTCTAAGGTAAAAATAAACAACATACAAAGGTAATAAAAAATAACAATAATGATAATAATGACAATAATAATAACCAATACATGAAAAAAGTTTTTTAAATAATAGAATAGGTGAGACAGGAATAATAATTTAAAAATGGTTATTTTCACTATTTGACAATTGTTCAAAAGTTTTTCATCAAGCTAAAGAAATTGATAAAAAAAACACATAACCCCTAACTAAGCCTAACCCCAACTTAACCTAACCCCAACTTAACCCCAACTTAACCTAACCCCAACTTAACCTAACCCCAACTTAACCTAACCCCAACTTAACCCCAACTTAACCTAACCCCAACTTAACCCCAACTTAACCCCAACTTAACCCCAACTTAACCCCAACTTAACCCCAACTTAACCTAACCCTAGAACAGTGCAGGGCTGTGGGAGTAGAACTGTGTGCTCACGTTCCATGCAGTTTCACTTATACATGAAATGCAGAGTGATGCTATTCAAGCTTCACCAAACCAGTATCGCCTGGGACTTCTGGAAACTGTGTGTGTGTGTGTGTGTGTGTGTGTGTGTGTGTGTGTGTGTGTGTGTGTGTGTGTGTGCAAGCTACAAAGTAAGCCAGTCCAGAGCCAAACAGTGTATGACCAGCACAGCAGGGACGGACAGACACTCTGACCTAGGGTTTAGTATGCACTCTGACCTAGGGTTAGTATGCACTCTGACCTAGGGTTAGTATGCACCTTAATATGACGTAGCATCAGTTACCATGAACATAAGTAGAGAAAGCGTGAAGATCTGTAAATCTGAGCACAGAAACAGAGTTTCTACACGGTTTCTCCTAAAGAGCTTTAACCATTACTTACATCAAGGATGTATTCCTGGATCAGGGCGTGAAGTATTATAGCAATGAGCAGATAGAAGAAGACTGTTGCAATATCCTTGGGACCATAGTGATAAATGTTCAGAGATTCTGACTTGTCTTCTGAAGAATTAACAGCATTACAAAAACAGAAAAAAATTAATTATATAACCCACAAAGTGACCCAGTCTAATAGGCTGGGAATTAGGATAGAACAGAACAGCTTGGGTCACTGGAATAAACATTCTGTTGTAAAACAGAGAAATGCAGTTTTGCATTTCCTCACTTAATGCAGCAAGTTCTGAAACATTTTAATAGCAAGAACCTACCTGTTGTTTGTGTAACGTTATACTGGACAGTGATGAACATGATGGAAAACTTAGCTGTCACCTGTAATTCAGATGAGCACAATCAGTAAGCAACCTTTCAGAACACATGATGAAATACAGGAAGCATGCATGTGCTGAGATAACCCAGCTACGTGTGCGTTTACACTGCATTCAAATATATACCCAAGGCATAAATACTGGGCCCCCAAACTGATAGTAATGTTTTCCTCCAAAATAATGCAGTTGTCTAGCTTCACGTCTCAGTACTTCATTCGTGCTCCAGTGGGTGTTGTAGTCAACTACACCCAAACGGGTGGAGGGTTTTATGTTATTTATGAACACTGCTATTACTCATCAGTTACTATAATTCCAACACTACAAACTTTAATGACCTGTCGTGTGTAAACTTGCAGAAGCGCCCAGTGTCACCCATGCAGGCTCTGATCAAACGCGAACTGGGAACGCTGGACACACTGGACCAGCACCTCTGCGACCAGCAAAACCCACGTTTCCTGGTCCGATCGCCACATTCGGAACATCTGTACTCTGATACCGTCGTGCAGTTTAAAAAGATTTGATTGTTTTGCGATGGTTTCAGACATTTCCGCGTGAAAGCCTCATACCTCGAACATGAGCCCCAGCAGGACGACCATGGCCACACACGACACCATGTCGGCGTGGTTCTGCACCACGAACTCGTGGCTCAGAACCGGCGGACTTTTGTTCTTCTTTCGGAACCCCATTATAGTCACTCGTCAAATGCCTGCACGGGAAATAAAACTAAATCCCTAAGTTCACACGGAGTAGATGAACACTTTCCTGATGTGTAGCAGCTACTCCGAGCAAAGCGACACCCACTCACGGAAGTGACAGCGGAACCCTCAGAATTCTACAATAAAAGTCTTCTTCCAAAAAAAAAGTGATGCAAAGAAAGTAGTTTTTAAATCAATACCTTCGGTCTGACATATGTTAGCTATTTTGAAGTTGCGTTCAGGCACTCTACAATACAGTAATTAAAGCAATGTAGTTAGAATAGTTTCTCCTGAGTTCCAGCTAGCTAGATATGTGTATTTTAATAAATAAAAAAATAGATAAACCGGAAATATAATATTTAAACCACCCACGACACTTTTTGAACCGGAAGTTAATGGTAGCGGTATCGTTCCTGCGCTGAAGAAGAGTATTTAGGTATTTAGCGGTATTGATATTTTGTTGTCTTTTGTGTGTTTGTTGTACTTTTTGCTAATTATTGTGAAATGTTACGCAGTCAATTTGTTTCGTTTTCTTACCTTCATTTAGCATGTTGACTTCACATGTCTTTAGGGCCTGTTAGTGTTGCTCTGTTAGCTGTGTTAAAACGTCTTGGTGTACATGTAGACCCCACTATTGATACAGAAACACCAAGACTATAGATACAGAAAGACTAAGAATAAGACTGTAGGTGCTGAAAGTTTTAATCAGGCTACATTGTGTCATAGTAAACTGGTGTGCTATGTATGCTATGCTATGAAGCTAGTGCAACTTGCTGCAACTTGCATATTTCTCCAGACATGGCAGGAGTGGACATGGATCCTGAAATTGCACTGAGGTTATTTGAAGAGGGAGCCATCCTGGTTCTTCTTGGTGTGCCCGAAGGGACAGAGTTGGGTATAGACTACAAGATCTGGCAGGTGGGACCCCCGTTTCCGTGGAGTCAAAATGATCCCACCTGGGATTCACTTCCTCCATTACAGTGCTGCTAACACTAAAAGTAGTGATGGTGAGATCTTCCCCAGAAGAGGCCTTTTCCTGTCCCTGAAGCCCCGGGAGCTTGTTCTAGCACACTGGGACCAGACAGAAGAGGACCTGGACTTCTCTGACTCTCAGAACCCTGACAAGGTTTCTCGGATAAGGGCCGGTCTTCCTGAATTGGATGCCTACCTGGGGCCGTACCCTTATGATACACTGAGGAAGTGGGTGTCCCTGACGGACAAACTGCTGCCCGAAGTGGCCAGTGCCCTGCAGCCCCTCAGTGGGAGGGTGTGTGCCTTTAGTGACGTGGTTCCCGAACTCCAGTTGCCCTACACCAAGGATCGGCTGGAGCAGAATCTGCCTCGCAACGATGCGCAGTGCCAAAGCATGAAGGAGGGTTTGGAGCGGCTGCCGCGGATGAAGCCGAGAGAAGGAACGGAGCTGCGTTTCTCCCACATCCCAAGGCAGATGTACCCGCCTGGTGCCACGCCAGCCCAGATCACCCAGTGCAGCATGGATCTCAGTTACACCCTCACCTGTGTCCTGGAGAAGCACCACAAGGAACAGCCGCTGAACATACTAGGTCAGGCTTCTTATTTAATATTAATGTTGTTATATTATTCTATAATAATATCACTAGTATTATAATAGTACTGGGTCAGGCTTCTTATTTCACAATAATGTTATTATAGTATTCTATAATATCAATATTATTGTTATAATATTATTGGATCAGGCTTATTTAATATGAATTAATATTAATTAACAAGACTCAGGTGAAACAAATTACCAAAAAGAAGGGTGGGACTGGTACGGGGAATACAAGGGAATAGAAAAACACGGAGAGGAATGATTGACAGGGGGCAGATTGATGCATTACACGTGCTGTTATTTCGTATTAAGCTCTGCTCTGATGTGAACAAGTAAAAGCTTAAATAGCCTGGTACCCAGGAATCTTTATATTAGGTCAGTCTTTGATATGCGTGGAAACAAAATAGCACTTATGCTAACAGATGCAAGTAGTTTTGATGGAAAATTCCTGTCTGTGTGATCTGTCTGTGCACTTTAGGGGAGCTGCAGTTTGCCTTTGTGTGCTTCCTTATTGGAAATGTGTATGAGGCGTTTGAGCACTGGAAGAAGCTTCTGGCAGTGCTGTGCCGCAGTGAGGAGGCCATGCGGGAGAGGAAGGACCTCTACTTGGGCCTCATCTCTGTGCTCTACCACCAGCTCGGAGAGATCCCTCCAGACTTCTTTGTGGACATTGTGTCTCAGAACAACTTCCTTACGTCCACATTGCAGGTAGAGCTTCTGGGTTGGAGGAGAGGCTCTGGGTTGGGCTCTGTAATTACATTTCTTTTCCTCTTTGATATAAATTTTATATAATATATTTGTAGTTCAATAATGGCTTGTTCACTGTGCTGTGGTTGTGAGTCTTTATGGAGATGTGTTCAGTCAGGGTTATAATATGGCCTTTACTGGCTTTCTTCAATGTCCTTTTTAGGATTTCTTTCAGTTTGCCAGTGGACCTGCCATCGACACAACTCTCCGCAAAAAAGCAGAGAAGTTCAAAGATCACGTGACCAAGAAATTTCGTTGGGATTTTGATGTGGATCTGGAGGAGTGCGCACCAATGGTGGTGGAGCTTCCAGAAGGAGTCACACTAGACTGAAGACACACACTTCTGTTCCAGTCTCTGCACAGCTGGGTTAGAGTTCGGCCCAGGCCCAGCAGAGGTGGGCTGAACTGCTCAGCTGATGCAGTGTTTCTGTTAAGACTCTCATTTTGGTTTCAAAATCAAGGACTTGATACTAAAGCACAGTGAACTTCCTGGCTGTGCACATAGATCTATCCATTAACCCCAACCCCTATCCCCTAACTTGAACCCCAACCCCCAAACCTACCCCAAGCCCTAACCCCAACCCTGTTTGTCTGTTTCCATGGATGAAGACAAATTGCAACATTTCTTTTTTTGTAAGTGGTTTTGTTTTAGTTGTTTGTTTGTTTTTGTTATTGTAGCATTATTATAGTATTATTGATATTTTTTTGTATTATTTTATATTATGTGAGACTCCAGATACCTGCAAGGGGAAATGGGAGAGTGTCAAAGAAAAGGTTAAAGGTGTGAGAGGAGGTGTGTGAGGTTTGGTCTTCAGTTGTCGTAGGGATCTCTAATGTGGACATGTGGAACAGTACACACACAACATGGATGGTGAATGTATGCACTTAAATAACTGTTGCTCCTTTTGAATAATTTCTTAAAATAAAATTTCAAGTCATATTTTTGGTTGTTGTCTGCTGCCTAAATTTTCATGTTGATAGTACATGATTGTACATTAGAGGGCAGATTACTTCTGATGTTCCAGTGTTCAACTCAGAGACTCAAGAGTAAGAAGCAATTATGAGGGCATACACTGTTGATCACAGCTGCTCCATGAGTTAATACAATATTGATAGGCCGATCTAACCACAAAAACAGTTTTGTAATTCTTGGTATATGCTTTATTTTATTCAACATCTGTGGTTAAGAGTTCTGCAGTGGAAATGTAAGACAGATAATGATGTGCAGGGGGGTATTTCAGAAAGCGGGTTTAACAAACTCTAAACTTAACCCTGAACTCTGAGTTGTCTTACCCCGATCTGACATACTCAGAGTTTTCGATTCCAAAACGGCTGATTGGAGTTAAAGTAATCAGGATCAGGGTTGTGTGGCGAGTGTAAATTGTTAGCGGAGGGGAGGTGTAAATGGACACAAATTAAGTATTATATCACGATCGATTGCCAAGTATAAACGCCTCCGCTGAGCATAGCGTTGAGGAGCGATTTGGAAAAAATATAATTTGTCACCTAATCATAAATATAATGATCTGCATATTGTCAGGTCCTGCACTCCCCGGTCTTGCCACCAGAGGTCTGACTCCCCGGAGTTTTAGAACAGCTCAGCTATTTGTTATCAAGAATGATTGGTGGTGATATTTAACACCACAGCCCTCTTGCTCACTGCAAAGTATTGCCATGCCTTACATTGCATACCGAGCATTTATCCTGATTCAGTTTCTATGCGTATGATCTCTCTGCCTGGTTCTCTCAATGTTGCCTTTGTCTTGTCCTCTATTTTTGCCTGTGTTCGTTTTTTTTACCTCTGCTTGTATGACCACGTTCTCTGGATTTGTCCTATTAAATACTATATATTTAACCTGCACATTGATTCTAATCTGCCTCGTGATTCTGCACCGTTACACATATAAATGTAAAAGGGTCACCTAATTATAAATAATGAAATGCACATAAATGTAATCAGCTGCACATAAATGTAGTCAGTGGAATACAAATATAGTCAATTGCTTATAAATGTCATCAGTTCAATATAAATGTCAGTTGAATTTAAATAACGTAAGTGTAGTTTCAATATGAAACTGAAAGCTTTTGGTGAAAACTTAGACACACCCTCTGGGATCTGTTTTAGTTCAAGGAAGCTTTTGATATCAACAATGAAGTTTGCAATGATCTTACAGTGATATAATATAATAAATATAATGTTGTAATTCTCTGTGAAAGAAAGACCCATTGTGTCTCACTGGTGACCCTCCAGCTGTTTACTGCTTACTTGGACTGGTCTTGCTCAAAGAACGCCAAGCGGGTGGAGAGTTTCCTTTCATTTTCATTACAGCTCATGATGAATTGTGCCCTGAGGTCTCAGTTGCCGTCACTGAGTATGTAAACGATGTTTGGCTGAATTCCCTCGTTTGGTCGTAAATGTTTCCAGGAGTGTCTATAGAGTGGAACTTGAGAAGCATGAAGTGCATGAAGGAGTGGGCTTCTTGTTGTTGTTTTGTAGGTACCTCTCCACTCCCCACCTGCGACCTTCTACTTCCCACCTACCACCTCCCCACCTCTCACTCTCCACCTCACTCCCCACCTTTGCATCTCTCACTCCCAATCTCTCACTCATTTCTCACTCCCCATCTCTCACTCCCTGTCCCTCACTCATCACCTCTCACTCCACATCTCTCTCTCCCCACCTCTCACTCTCCACCTCGCCACCTCCCACTCCCCACCTCTCACTCTCCACCTGCGCATCTCTCACTCCCCACCTCCCCATTTCTCACTCCCCAACTTCCAGCCCCACCTCTCACTCTCCACCTCTGCATCTCTCACTACCCATATCTCACTCTCCACCTCACTCCCCACCTGCCACCTCCCCACCTCTCACTTCAACATCTCACTCCTTATCTCTCACTATCCACCTCTCACTCCCCATTTTTCATTCCTCACTTCCCAATCTCTCACTTCCATCTATCACTCCTCATCTCTCACTCATCACCTCTCACTCCCTACCTCACACTGCAACTCCGTATCTCTCACACCCCACCTCCCACTCCCCAGCCCCCCATTTCTCACTCCCCAACTCCCAGTCCCCACCTGTCACTCCCCACCTTTGCATCTCTCACTCCCAATCTCTCTCCCCATCTCTCACTCCCTGTCCCTCACTCATGACCTCTCACTCCACATCTCTCACTCTCCACCTGCGCATCTCTCTCTCCCCACCTCCCCATTTCTCACTCCCCAACTCCCAGCCCCCACCTCTCACTCTCCACCTCTGCATCTCTCACTCCCCATATCTCACTTCTCATATCTCACTCCCCATTTTTCAATCTCTAAATCCCCACCTCCCCACCACTCCCCATCTCTCACTTCCCACCTGCCAACTTCTCACTCTCCATCTCTCACTCTCCACCTCCCACTCCCCACCTCTCTCTCCCCCTCTCACACTCTTTGTTTGAAAACTTTCTGTCAAGTTTTCCCTCTGTCTCTCATTCTGTTTTTCTCTCTCTTTCTCTTTAACCATATGTTGCTTGGCTGTTCAGGTAGGACTGTCTGATGGGCCACGTTGACTCCGGTTGCTTTTGGCAGGCATGTCTGAACTCTGGCAGCCCTTTTATGCAAGTGATAGATCTGAAGAGCTCGGAGTGTTTTGCGGTTAAATTCCACAGCTCAGGCTGTGTTTGAACCCTAACACTAACCCTAACCCTAGAACTGAGGGTTAGGGGTTCTCATTCTCAACAGAATTTCTGTTTCTATCTATGACCTAATTTCTAAATCTATTTCTATGTTTATATATATATATATATATATATATATATATATATATATATATGCCTTTGTGTGTGTGTGTGTGTGTGTGGAGAGGTCACCCTTTTATCACACTTTTGGAAAATGTATCACGTTTTGGAAAAGCTTTTGATTTATTTTGGATGTGAGGACCTATTAAAAGTGGAGAAAATAACCTTCCTCTTTCCTCAAGTTTTTGGGCTTTTAAATTACTTTTGAGGCCTCTATACTCCAGTGACAGGATGCAGGTTTTACAACCCAGCTGTTGGACTGAGCCCTCAGGGGAAATACGCAGGCCTGGCTACACCTGTGCTCTCTGGGTCCAGAACAGCTATTAAAATGCACAAACCTGCTCTCAGATCAGTTTCAGATCATCTGATGAGAATAAAAAAATGCCTTTCCCTCAGATCTGTTTAAAAAGAGCGGATGTCTCTCATTCCTTCTGCCCTAATCAAACCGCGTGGGTCATCTTCCTCTCTGTTCACCTTGTTGTCTTTGGGGTTACTTTCCAAGACTCCCTTGGGGTCTAAGGTTAGGGTTAGTATTAGGGTTATGGCTAGTGTTAGGGGTTGGGTTAGAATTTATGGTTAGGCTTAGAGTTATGGTTAGGTTAAGATTAGGGGTTAGGATTAAGATTAGGGGTTAGAGCTGCTTGTGGTTTTGATCATTAGCAGAGTGTTGAACAAATAGAGATAAAGAGAAAAGAAAACTCCTCACATTAGGTCAATAAGTGCAGTGCTGTTATTGACCATTTTCCAGTGTCAGTGTTGATCATGCTCTATGTCAGTGATGTTAGAAACTTTAGAATTCTCCAGTAATTCACTTCATCTGCCCTGGATCCTGATCTGCTTATGATCATCAGATTACACATATATCAGCTAACAGTACTGATTGTTTCCTCATAAACACCCCATGCCCAAGGAGGGCTCCTCATCCTACATGTTTGGGGTTTCTGAGGTTAGAGTTTGAGCCAAAAGAGAGAGAGAGACTGTGTGTGTGTGTGTGTGTGTGTGTGTGTGTGTGTGTGTGTGTGTGTGTGAGAGAGAGAGAGAGAGAGAGAGTCCATGTGTAGAAAAGACCTGGATGACCCCAGCCTGAGATTGAGTCTTGTGTGTTATAGTTTACACATTATGAGCCTTTGGGGCCTGGTTTAGTCACACATGCTTCTCAAAAGTCTCATCCCACAAATATTTTGAATTTGTTTTGTTTATTTTTCAGAGGGAATCAATCAGACCTGGTAAAGGATATATAACCCTGGAAGATCTGTATCCACACATACACATGTACTGTGTATTTTATGAAGTTTATTACATTGTTTACATTTTATTATTATTATTTTTTAAAATACTTTTCCATACAAATTTCATCCTGTCCAGAGACATCACTTATATCTTAGGACATCACATCTGACCAGATCTAAAAAGAAATGTAATATGGCCGTACGTTTGTAGCCTAAACTCTCATGTACTGTACGTCTCATTTCTAGTGAATTTATCTACATTTGGCTCCTCCTCCTTCTTCCTCTCTCCCTCTGAATTTGGAATGCGATTGGCCGAGTTGTTTTGTTTGTATGCTTGGTCTGGTTTCGATTCCCTTTGACCCAGAATGCCTGAGAAATAAACACACTTTGGGTTAAGTCGGTCTATGGATACCAGCCACACTTTAACTGCTTATAAACTGCAGACCTCACTGAAAGCCAAAGTGCTTAGAACTCATTTTTTTGCCCTGCCTCTCCTGGCTGAGATCTCACTGTAAAATAAGAGCCAGTCACTGTTCTACAGGGGAGAGTGGTTCTGATGAACAAGGCGCTGGGTTAGGTGCTGCATGGAGCTGTCGTTCATCAGAGTCACATTGAGAGTTACAGTGAGGGTTGCAGTCAGGGTTACAGTGAGGGTTACAGTCAGGGTTTCGGTGAGGGTTAGAGTCAATGTTATAGTCAGAGTTATGGTGAGGATTTGGAGTTGAGAGATGATGGAATGCTTGCTCAAATTTTGCTGCAGGAAGTCAAGTGAAACATGTTAATGTAGATTTAGTTGCTGAGTGAATAGGAACTTTCCACCACTATCTGTGACTGTAATGTGTAGTGACTATAGTGTGGTGTGTAGTGGCTAGTGTGTAGTGGGTACACTGGGTGGTGTGTAGTGACTATAGTATGTAGTGTGTACGTTGTAATCCTGCTCAAGATGGTGGTTCGCAGTGGCTGCTCAAACTAAAATGGTGGTTATAAAAAAATTTTGTAAGTCAAATTTTTTTAAACCTTTTTCCCGAACATGGATTCTGGAACAACCAGTTTCCACATCTGCCTTTGACAATTTCAGGTGCACCTCCAAAACACACAAATAACACGATGACCTGCTGGAGATGCCACACAGTCTTGATCTACAACGGAGACCAGGCCTCAAATCTATGGCATTACCTGATGCTTCAGCAAACAACTCTGCAAGAATCCAGAGACTGCTGTGTGTTTTCATGGAAACATGGCTTAGTGATGGCATTCCCAACACCATCATTCAGCTAGGCGGACTAGCCGCTCCGACAGAAACCCAGCTCTGCGCGGTAAGACTTTCGGTGGTGGCTTGTGCATTTACCTCAACACAGAATAGTGCAAAAACTGTGAAATAGTCTCTAGTTTTATTTTTTTCTCTAGTCTCTAGTCTATTATTTTTGCTGGTGGAGTTTATGACTGTTAGATGCAGACCCTTTTATTTACTGTGGGAATTCACCAATGTGTTCATCATGTCAGTGTGTGTGTGTGTGTGGGGGGGAGGGTCTTATGTATATGGTCCTGTGTAGTCCTACTGTATTATGTATATTGTCTTATGTAGCACCTGGTGCTGGAAGAACGTTGTTTCACTGTGTACACACAGTATTTGGTTGAAATGACATTTAAAGCCCACTTGACTTGAATGTTACTGCAGAGGCATGTGTGTCAGATGAAGCACATTTATGTTAGATAAAATGTTAGATCATTGTGCATGTGAAGCAGGACAGAGCGATCACGGGGGAATGTGTGGAAAGCCGCAGCATGTGTTTTTGATTAGGATTTGACTAGTTAATAAAGCAATCCTGCTCTTCCAGCTCCTGGGCAGCCTGGCTCAGAAACAAGAGAAATTATACGAGTTCCATTTCTGGATTGAATTCAGTATGAAAATGGATGAACGTCATGCTTGATATTTCAGGAACCAGCTGCAAGTGTTTTCTCATAAAGCCTCTCAGCCTACTGAATAAAGAGTTCACTAAAATGCTAAAATAGTTTATCTTGGTAGACTTTAGTATTCATCCATATCCCCATAATGGCAAAGTGACATAACAGTAAATCATATATAATGATAAAATGTTCTCTGATGTTTGCAGTGGGCAGAGGTGTCAATTCCAGGTTCAGAAAGGAAAAGTCCTCACCAGGATTTTGCTCAGGCTTCCTGGATTGTGTTGATTCCACTAATTTTACCTGGATTGCACTAATTAGAAAATCTAGCAAGCTTGAGCAAAATCCTGGTGAGGACTTTTACTTTCTGAACCTGGAATTGACACCTCTGGCAGTGGATATATTGTGATAGGATTGCAGACTCACTAAAGTAAGATAGTGTAGACTAACTGCACCTTTTAGACTCCAACACAGCAGCATGTGTTTCATGTACTGAGCACTTTTGTAAACACGAGGCAACCACCCTAGACCAAATGGACTAGCCAAGATTGCTGCACATACACTCAACACATATACTGTATAATACTATATATAATGTATTAAAGCATGGATTATGTGTATAGTGGGCCATCCACGGAGGAGAGGTTCAATCCCTTAATCCATCCTGAGAGTTTTCCATTGCTACTGTTGTCTCCGGATTGCCCATCAGGGATCTGGAAACATTTGTAAAGTTGCCCTGCAACCATGTGTGATGTAAAAATGCGTTACATAAATACATTCGATTTGATCAAACCCACTGCAGTCCTTGTCCTGGCAGACAGAGAGAGCCTCATATCTGTCGCCCAGTTTGATCTATCTGTCTAGAAATACAGAGCTAAGGAAGTGAACCCTTGAAAATAGCAGTCCTGGAATGACTAGAAATAGGTTACTCAGAATGAGATTGAAATGAGAATATGGGATATGTAGACATTAAGAACAATATACCTGCCTTATCTACATCTGATGGATCCACACTAGATCTTCTAGTAAGAGACGGGACTGGTGTCCCTCAAAAGTCCTAAATTATCAGTGATTTGCCATCAACAGTTTGCAACATGGAAAAGCACAAGTCGTCCAGACAGACTCCCCCTCCAAACACCCACATCTGACCGCTGCTAAGCATAACTACCCCAACCCTACCACTCTCCAATCGCCCATGTCTGACCACTGCTAACTCTAACTATCCCCAACCCTACCACTCTCCAATCGCCCACATCTGACCACTGCTAACTCTAACTACCCCAACCATACCACTCTCCAATTGCCCACATCTGACCACTGCTAACTCTAACTATCCCCAACCCTACCACTGTCCAATCACCCACATCTGACCACTGCTAAATCTAACTACCCCAATCATACCACTCTCCAATCGCCCACATCTGACCGCTGCTAAACATAACTACCCCAATCATACCACTCTCCAATCGCCCACATCTGACTACTGCTAACTCTAACTATCCCCAACCCTACCACTCTCCAATTGCCCACATCTGACCACTGCTAACTCTAACTATCCCCAACCCTACCACTCTCCAATCGCCCACATCTGACCACTGCTAACTCTAACTACCCCAACCCTACCACTCTCCAATCGCCCACATCTGACCACTGCTAACTCTAACTACCCCAACCCTACCACTCTCCAATTGCCCACATCTGACCACTGCTAACTCTAACTATCCCCAACCCTACCACTGTCCAATCGCCCACATCTGACCACTGCTAACTCTAACTACCCCAATCATACCACTCTCCAATCGCCCACATCTGACCGCTGCTAAACATAACTACCCCAACCCTACCACTCTCCAATTGCCCACATCTGACCACTGCTAACCCTAACTACCCCAATCATACTACTCTCCAATCGGCCACATCTGACCACTGCTAACTCTAACTACCCCAATCATACCACTCTCCAATCGGCCACATCTGACCACTGCTAACTCTAACTACCCCAACCATACCACTCTCCAATCGCCCACATCTGACCGCTGCTAAACATAACTACCCCAATCATACCACTCTCCAATCGCCCACATCTGACTACTGCTAACTCTAACTATCCCCAACCCTACCACTCTCCAATCGCCCACATCTGACCACTGCTAACTCTAACTATCCCCAACCCTACCACTCTCCAATCGCCCACATCTGACCACTGCTAACTCTAACTATCCCCAACCCTACCACTCTCCAATCGCCCACATCTGACCACTGCTAACTCTAACTACCCCAACCATACCACTCTCCAATTGCCCACATCTGACCACTGCTAACTGTAACTATGCCCAACCCTACCACTCTCCAATCACCCACATCTGACCACTGCTAACCCTAACTAACCCTAATCCTCAACCTAGTGCTGAGGAATGGTGTACAGTCACTAGCGGGAAATGATTTGTGTGAAAAAAAAAACAATTCTCCTGATTAGATCATACTCAGTGACTGGATACACTTCACGACACGTGAGCAGGAAAGTGTTTAGAGCAGGGGTCTCCAACCTTTTTGAAACTGGGAGCTACCTCTTGGATACCAATTATTGCGGAGGGCTACCCGAAAAGTTGTTGGAGGGGTGGGGGGGTGGGTGGGTTGGGTGTGGCGAACGAAAGTTGCATGTGCGAGTGTCAATTGCTAAGCGGGAAGACCGCTAGCAACCGCAGACATTCTATAGTTGTGGCAAAAACATGACGTGGCGACTCATGACGTGAGTGACCCCTGGTTTATTCAATATTGATGGCAGCCTAACTTTTTGATTGACAGCGAATTGAGCAATAGAACACGAGTTCAATAGAGCCGTTACTTGACAACGCGTCCGCGGAGTGATACAGAGAATGAGAATACCGTGCTGTTATCACACATATCTGCAGGGTTAGAACACTTCTCAACCAGTCGGATTGTGAACTAACTGTTGTATAATTGGCGAATAATCATTTAGTGTTAGAAGGGGAGGGACAACTGTGAATTTTGATTGGACATAAATTGAAGTAGATTTCTCGATGAGACCAATTAGGTTTACAAATTTATATGTAATTCATTGGCCCTTTGGCGAGCTACTGGTAGCTCGCGAGCGACGTGTTGGAGAGGAACAATTTGTTTTGGTCTGTGAAGATTTCATTTTTGCTCACCTGTTGATGGCATATTGAGGTTCCAGTGTCTGTAACGTTGAGATTCTATCCACAATGAAAGATCAGGACACAGTCCAGGTCAGTGTTTGTCCATGAATGGAATGTTTCAGTGATGGCGTAAAAGGTTAAGGCTGTAGTTCCAGGCCGCAGGTGGCTAAGGTAACCCAGCTGATATCCGTTATGGAGGTTACATGAGACTAATTAGGAGAGAAGTTGGTTTTAGATGGAGCACCAGAGGTCATTTCTAGCCATCCACACTCAACTCATCAAGACTGCCAACTCAATAAGGGCCCCTTGTTCTTAAGGTCTCAAGTTTTATGCAATTTACCGCTAATCCTAATCCAACCCAAACCCTCTTTATTGTAAATTTAAGGCCTATATTTATAGTAAGTTTGACAATAGTACAAATGCTCATGCATACAGATGTCTTTGTTAATATAGCATTTCACCCATTATTTCTTCTTTTCAACTTTGAGAATCAATATATATTATACTAGACAGATGCTGTGTGTGTGTGTGTGTGTGTGTGTGTGTGTGTGTGCATGCATGTCTAGGAATGTGTGTGTATGTGTGGGACATGTGTATGTGTGCTTCTCTAATGTTTCAGCTCTCATATGGACTTTTTGGAAATTCAGAATCAGTTCCAGACATATTGGATGAATTGCAGTAATGCGTTTTTTTCCCATCAAATACTGATCATAACTTGGTGTGAGATCCTCACTGTCGGGGTGACGTTTCACTATTCTTTCTGACAGGAAAATAGAATATGAGCATGAGAGTGAGAGAGAGAAAAAGAGGGTGAGAGGGAGAAAACAAAAGTGAGAGAGTGAGATGTGCTGCTGTTCACCCCAAACACGCAGAAAATCTGAGCTCCTCCTTATCAGTGTAAAGCGTGAATCCTGGTTTCATGATGTTCTTTCAGTGGAAATCTGACAGTTCCTCTACACAGACAATTTCAACTCAACAGTAAACTATGTATGTACATGTTATTAAGGAATTTGTCAGGTCACAAATATACCATCTATTGTGCTCTAGATTGTGTTTTCAGAACACTGAAGTGTAGCTAGTGTGGTTACGTTCTTTACCTGTACAATTTCCCTAGGGAGCAAACCAAAAAGCAGGTTCCCAATATTTCTAGATCTACCCTAACCCTACCATAAGTCTAACCTAACCCTAACCCATAACCATAACGTAGCATCTCCTACCAAGGTAATGTCTGTTGTAATGTTAAGATATTGAACGCACCACGAGAGGATGCAAAGGAGAGGTGTGGATGCGTTGTAGGATATAAGACGACGATGTTAGAGACAAAAGCAAGAGCAAAAAATGCTGCATGCCTGTGTAATGTGAAAGCCGAGTAAACGAGTAAATCGTTACCCACTCCTGATTCGGTGTTGAGAGTACAATCTTCACAACCAATTCCAACTGGACACCTAAAAAGAGAGCCATTTCCACTCCAATAAAACAACTCATAAAAGAACAATTTCAGAACAGTTACTCAACTTCAGCACCCAGAACCACAACAGGATAATCTCACACAACTACACAACAAAATGCAGGAATTGGAACTACATGTGGAAAAAAAAAACAATTATAGTTGACTGATTTGGTCCGCATTCCACCTTATCAAAACCCCTCAGTTCAAATAGACAGTTGCCTCCCAATCCCAGTACTCAGAAGGTAATCCTGTCTTTAGGAATTTTGTAGGTTATTTCAACCTACAAAAATAATTACAGCGTATGGATTCACCTACTAATACTTTAAAGTAGGTAATAATTTTAAATAAATAAAACCCTTCTCATGTTCAAATCAAACTAGAATCAATATTTAGTTCTAAATAAAATAATTAATGGTTTGGTATCTGATGTATTTTAAAAGCTATGGATTCTTTGGAGATATTGGCAACAATCACAATTTGAACAATTGTACATTTATTTGGTACATTTATTTTAAACCATCTACCAAACAGCATCAGCAACAAGGATCAGTATATTTACAGTGAAAACTAAACATCTAGTGTGTTTGTGTGAGAGAGAGAATGTGTAAAAGAAAAATGGGGAGGAGAGTAAACGTGTATGCAGATGTGCTCATGCAAGGAGGCGGGGTTTATCACAGTTCTCCTGTGGGAAACAAGGCAACTAAAATGGCGCCGTGTTTAAACAGTAGAGCAGTGTGGTGGTATGTTAATGAGCTCACGTATGTTACTGAGTTCTAACATGGTCAGAACAAAAGTTAATGGCGTGCTGGCTTAATAACAAAAAATAAAGTGGCTTGCGTGAGCCTGCGGAAGACGAGATGACCACAAGATCAGTTGTGTTACGAATTGAGAGATTGTGTGCAAAACAGAACATGCACAGATACATTCAGAATGTCTGAACTACAAACTTAGTTAAGTCTACAGTTCAACTATGCCCTTTGGTAAACTATGACTAGTAGTAAGACCAGACCTGGGCACAACGGCCCGCGGGCCACATCCGGCCCGTTGTGCGTCCATGTCCGGCCCGCGAGAGGCCAATCATAAATGAAACAAATATCTAAATCGTGCGTGCAATACAACTGTGACGCTTTTATTTTGAAAGCGCTACGTTTGCGTTAATTCCATGTGGACGTACCTGCGTGTGTTTGTGTGAGCTGTGCGAGAAACACTGTAGGTGATCAGCGACAAGTTAAGGCTTTGGGAGTGAACGTTGCACCTCGCGCGAACCTCCGCAAACGGCGGAAAATTTAGGTGACGAATTTTAATTGTGCATTGTGTTCCAGGTTTGAAAAGTGCTGGAATTTAGGCTAAAGTACTTGAAAATGCTTGAAATTGTAACTGTATTTCAATTCACAACAAATAGCTGACTGAATAGGGGGGTATTCCAGAAACCGGGTAAGTAAACTCAGAGTTAACGAAAACTCAGGGTTTTCCGTTCCAGAAACCGAGCTTAGAGAGAACCTGAGTCAGCTGGGAAATATTGAAATGGACCTTGAAAGTGCCGTAGAAGTGCTTTAAAGCTAGGTTTAAGCCAGGTTTATACTTGACGCTGCGCGAGGGTCCGCGCGGCGAAAATTATGTAATCTCGGTGGCGGAGGGCCTCACGCGCTGTTGATTCGCAAGGTCGTGCACCTCTCGAATTTTGTAACTTCGCGCGCGCGCCGCGCTTCAGCGCAATGAACAAAGTCATGTTTGCAGGGTTCATACACCTTTACAAGGTGGAATTAACGTCACTTTCAATGTCCATTTCAATATTTCCCTTCACGTTTAACTTAATTAAGTTAAATATTTATACATATATTCGAAATGATCCGAAATAATTCGCTTTTTTATCACATTATTTAATTGTTGTTTATTTTCAAAACGCCCAATCTTAACGTCTTCACGTTCTCTCATGTTTCGTCCTGGAATTACAAGAGGCTCGTATTTGTTAACGAAATACAAAAAAACTGTTCATTCAGATGGCTATTTGTTGTGAAACGAAGTAGTTACAATTTCAAACATTTTCACGTATTTAGCCTAAATTCCAGCACTTTTCAAATCTGAAACAAAAAGCAACATTCTGCTGATCAAGGTATCCAAACACCTGCATTCCACATAGCTTTAGAAAACGTGTTCTATGTATTGCTGGTGGTGATTTGCATGGTACCTATAACAGGAACTCTGGAGATTTGCAGCTGTGGCCTTCCCAAACTCCACAATATACACCCCAATAATCCACTCTGATTTACTTCTGTTACCACATCATCATCAAAAAATTGAACAATTTTATTTGCAATAATAATAAATGATATATCCCCACTCGGGATCTCAGAGGCCCAGTCCATTTAACCTAGCAGACAGGTACGTCCATCTAGGGTACCAGCCTTTCCCTCTTAAAAACAGATGTATTAGAACATGGGCACACACGGGCAGCCATGCTCTAGTGGTTAGGGGTAGGGTTAGGGTCTTGTGATTGGAGAGTTGTGGGTTTGACTCCCAGCTAGACATGACTGAAGTGCTGTTCACTGTGTTCCCCACAGAACCCCAACTGCTCACTGGGTGCCAGAGTTGGGGCTGCCCCCTTGTCTTGGACTGGGCATATGTGCATATACAGCCCTCTAGTGTGTGTGTGTGTGTGTGTGTGTGTGTGTGTGTGTGTGTGTGTGTGTGTGTGTTGGTACTCACAGCCCCGTAGTGTTCACTATTGTCTGTGCGTGTGTGTGTGTGATTAAACCCATCTTGAACTCTGCTGGAGAGATTGTCTTCAGGTATCCTGAAATATTCTTCTGGTCTCATTCCAATCAGGTTCCTGCTACCGCTCAATTAAATTACACTAAATTGCCACGTTAACCTATAGAAGCTGTTTTCTTTCTGATTGCTTCCAGTTGTTTAATACTAGATATTACCTTACTACTATATAGATACTGTATTTGTGCATTTTGAGTTTGTATTCTTATAACGAGACTAAGAATTATATATGATTATTAGACCATTGCTAACACACACTATCAGGATTTTAGCCCTTATAGTTCTAATGAGAAGGCTGAATTCTAAAATCATTAGCTTAACTGCAGCATTTCACTGGAGATCATGCGCTGTGTGTTTAAGAAGAGGCTTCTCCAGTGCTGCTAAACCTACAGAAGTGTTTCAGTCCAGCTGTCACAGACATGTTGGACTTTTAAATAGCTTTTAAGTTCTATAGGCCCAATAAAATCCCAGCTGTATCAACACCAAACTTCTCAGGATTCTATGCATCACCTTTTGCTCCAGTAAAGGCACAATTCCTAAAAAATAATGCAAAGTTTTAATCAGTATCAACACAATTACACTTTATAGGTGTGTGGCAAATAACACAGTGGAACTGCCAACTGGACCTGTGGAAGTGGTAAAACAACTCTAACCCTCTTACAGAGTTGCCTTATGAAAGCTAAAGGGGTGATGGGGGGTATTTATTCCGGATTAGCCCAGTTCAGGACTGGGAGCATTAATCTCCAGGTTATGGTATATTACCAACAGTCTTGTGTTGTCCTGGCCAGGTCATCACAGTGCTCCAGCCACACTCACCTTCCTGGAGGGGCTGTTACAGGCTACACAGAAACCAGGGTATAAAAATACAGGGGAAATCAAGTAAAAGTAATAACAAACACCAGGGAATACTAATGAGGGTTACAAACAAGAAGGACGGAATGGAAAAACACTGAAACCAGACTCAATGAATTTCAAAATAAGAGTACACAAAGGGGAAACCAGGAAATATAAACCAAAACAAGAGGGGTAGTAGACAGGAACTGTAACACAAACATTATAATTTGTAATGTTTGTTTTAATTATATTTTAAAATTCACATCCATTTGATGAAATCATGCCTTCATAAACCTTTATTTAAAATGATGAATGATGTAGGACTCTGACTGTTGACAATGCATTGATTCATATTAACACTCTATAATGGAAACTTTCACCCATACCCCTGCAGATGAACTGCCACGTGGTTTTGGGTTGAGGTTAAGGATTAGGACCAGGGCTAGGGTTAGGAATACAGGACAGTGGTTAGGGTTATGAACGGTTAGAGATAGGAAAAGTTCAGAGGTGTCAATTCCAGGTTCAGAAAGTAAAAGTCCTCACCAGGATTTTGCTCAAGCTTGCTAGATTTTCTAACTAGCGCACTCCAGGTAAAATTAATGGAATCAACACAATCCAGGAAGCCTGAGCTTCCTTTCTGAACCTGGAATTGACACCTCTGGAAAGGTTAGAGTTAGGAATACAGGACTGTGTGTGTGGGGTTTAGGTTTATACTGTGGGGCTAGGGAAGGTAGGGAAGTGTAAGGGTGAACTTGGTGGAGACAAGAGGCTCACCCAACCAGACGGGACGAGTTTACAGCTGAGCTTAAACCCATTCACATCCACTAGACACAAGGGGTCTAAACTAGATGGAAGAACCTCATGGCTAGTCTGGTCTGGGACTCAAACTTCGGTCCACACTAGACTAGAAGTCATGACTGAAACCAATGACGTGAATAACAAGAGAAGACAGACAGACAAATAACTGAACTTCTACCATAAAGCACAACTTTGAGACATATACAACATTGCCTCACAGAACAATGAAGGAAAAGATTGAAGTGATCCGGGAACCATTTACCAGTGAGCTGGCATGAATGTAACATACACCAAGGCTGAGCTTTGTGACTCTGCTTATATAAGGTGAAGCCACTTGAGAGGAATCAGACTAACAAGCCCTAACTAGTTAGGATTAGGATTAACTAAATTTGAGCGCATGGAGCACAACTACATTTGATAATCTGGTTTAATTGCTTCAGTGAGAAAATGCAGGGGGTGTGAGTTCTCTATATATTGAATTTATATAGTGAGTTATTGTATTATTGATTTTGTTTTTGTCTTTTTTTTTTTGTATTTAGCCCAGTCCGTACTGGTTCCCACCTTGCATCCTGTGCTCTCTCACCAGTCCTTAATGGGAATGAGTGGATAGAAGATGAATGAATGTATTGTACTTTTTGTGTTTATAGTGCTAGTCATCTGTTTAGCTGCCCAGTATCTGCAAATAAAAGTGTTCGTTTATTAGTTAACTCTGGTGCAAAACATCTCCTCTCTTTTGAGATTAACATATTTTGTACATAATCCCAGACAAAATAAAGCTTATAATATAGTTTTGAGATCCTTAATCAATAAATTATGTATACGGCTTTGAATACTTTTTGTCCCTCAGGATGAGAAATCAGTTGCAATCCTATCATATAATTTCATTCCAATTGAAACACAAACAGCACGAACCTTCTGTGGAATACTGAGACACACAAGGTCAGTTAACCACATCCAGGACAGCTGTGTACTTTGGAGATATAAGTCAGCCATCCTTGACAAATAGAAAATGTATCTGTTCCAATAGCATCCGAGGTTATGTGCTATGTGAAAAGGGTGCAGTGGTGCTGAGACTGTGAGAGGTGAATGATTACTGATTAACTGATTATCAGAGTTACTGCCTCACACACAGCACTGCAGTGCTCCGAGTGCCTCTTTCGACTCTAATCTATGATCTTTCCTTACTGGGTTTCCTTGGATGTTAAATGGATGAAGGCTGTATCTTCAGTTCTTGTTGACTCTAGCAGAACCGTTTCCAGTCCTTTCTTCAGTTATTTCCAATTTGGTCCAGTTTGACTCCCTGATGTAGCCACATGAAAGTGTAAGTGTGTGTTTGTAAACATCCTGGTTCTTCCACTGCTGCTGACAAGGGCAGCCAGCACTACTGCTGGGCTTTCACACACACACACACACACACACACACACACACACACACACACACACACACACACACACACACACACACACACACACACACACACACACACACACACACTCTCTCTCTCTCTCTCTCTCTCTCTCTCTCTCTCTCTCTCTCTCTCTCTCAGAGTTCATGATCCTATGTATCCTTACAAGGTTATCAGGTCCTTTGAAGGAGAAACAGGCCCACAGCATCACCTATCATCCCCCATACGTAACAGTGGGAATGATGTTTTTCTGCATACTCATCCTTGGTGTTATGCCAGACCCACTTATAGTGTTTGTTGCCAAAAAGATCTATCTTAGTCTCATCTGACCAAAGCACATGGTCCAAGTTAAAATCCCAGCACCTCTTGGCAAACTCCACCCATTTAAACTCATGAGTATAACTCAGAAAAGGCTTTCTCTGTGCATGCCTCCCAAACAGCTTGTTGGCATGTAGATAGTGCCTGATGGTTATTTGGGAGACCTCGTAACCCAAGATGCTACCATTTGATTCAATTCTGTTACAGTGAATTTTGGATAACTTTTTACTTCTCTTACCATCTTTCTCACTGTGTGTGGTGGCAAGATACACTAGCGTCCTCTTCCATGCTTGTTTGTCACAGTTCCAGACGTTTTTAACGTTTTGATGATTGCTCTGACTGTAGATAAGGGCATCTGCAGGTCAGTGGCTATTTTCTTGTAGTCATGGTGTGGTTGTGCCTGAGCGTGTTCATCGGTCTCACCTGTGGCTCGTCTCGTGATCACTTGGGGCGTATGTGGTTTATGCGTGTTAGCGCAGTGTCCCGTGCTCATCTTTGTCAGAGTCATTCACGCGTTAATGTTCTACGTGCGCCATTTGCGCTATTGTCTAAATTAACATCACGTCATTGTGTGGTACAAATGACGTGGTATTTGTGCCTCGTCCTTCTCTCTGCACTCAACGTCACAGAAAGACGAGCCGACCATACTATGCCAGGATATACATCCCACGCCAAGAAGGGCAAAAGGCCCAGTAGGCACCACCATGCCTCTCCCCCTGCAAACTCAGAGAGTGAGTTTGAGGGGGAGGGGTCAGAAGAGGAAGAAAGCTCCCCTCTGTCCGTATACTCAGCCCCCACTGAGTATTACGGCGAGGGTGAGGAAGAGAAGGAAAGCTCCCCTTCGACTGTATACTCTGCCCCCACCGAGTATTATGGCGAGGGTGAGGAAGACATCACCCTCCTTCATCCCTGTACTCGGCTCCGACTGAGCGCTACAGGGAGGATGTGAGCTCCCCTCCATCCGAGTACTCAGACCTCACGGAGTGTGAGGACGAGGAAGGCAGCCAGCCTCCGTCTGAGTACTCGGACGGTACTCAGAGGAGGGGAGCGCGATGGACTGCTCCCGGTGCAGTACCCTGGGAGAATCCATGACGTGGAGTTCGGCCGGTTTGGAAGAGGAGATGGAGACTGAGAAACCCACAAACACGGCCAGGCCAGGGGTCGGATCACCAGGAGGCGATCAGCTTCCCCTGTGGGGCTCTTGGAGGGAGAAGAGCAAATGTCGGCAAGCGTGCCCGGTTGCCGCCCCCCCCCCCCCCCCGAGAGCTTCCAAGGAGACTGGTCGCATGCCCACCGATAGGGCTGTAGGGGCATCCGCCAGCCGCGCCGCACCCGGCAGAGGGTTTGTGGGAAGGGCAGGAAGGGGACCACCCACTGTGTCTGTCTGTTCCGGTGTTTGTGTCTATCCCTATGTTTCTACCAAATCCCCTTTTGCCTTTCGTGCCTCTGTCTATTATTTTATTTTATTTTGAAGGAGCAGTACAATACAGGTATGTAGTGCAGCAGTACAGATACAGAGTACTTACATTTCCTTCCATGGTTTTACATTTTTTCTGAAAATAAACTAAAACTAATAACAACAAAACATTCTTCCCACCCCCACTCCCCCCCACAAACAAGCAGCTATTGTATTAATTATACATGTAACGTACACTGTGTTTACAAATCTCATTCGTAATCAATCAACTCGATAAATAAGGCAGATCTTATACATACATATATACTTATACACATACACACATACCATACACATATGCACACACACACACACACACACACACACACACACACACACACACACACACACACACACACACATTTGATATAATTACACCCCCATATATCCATATACATGTGCACCAACAAGCCCACACATATACTGTACATATCCACATGCACAAATGGCATCTGTAATCCATTCCTGCATCCAGTTTTCAGGGTAGTTTCTGTAAATTTTCAAAATATGATAGAAAGGGATCCCATTTCAAATAGAACTTTTCCACCGATCCTCTCAAAGTCAATTTGACCTTCTCTAGTTTAAGATATGACATAACATCCTCCAGCCAGGCAGCAGCAGATGGAGGGGGTTAGAAGCCTTCCAGGTCAGCAGAAGTCTCCTTCGCGCTAAAATGGTTGTGAACGCAATAATATCAGATTGTCGAGTGCTTACAGATAGAGGCCCGGCAGAGCCAGCAGCCACCCCAAAAATGGCCACTAAAGGGTGTCAGTTTCAGTTGTAAAACTTCACTCAGGATTCCAAAAACTGACGTCCAAAATGTACTGAGTGAGTACCAAGACCAGAAGGCATGAGCTAGGTCTGCACCTGTCACAGCCAGTGTCAAGCCCAGGGTACATATTTGCAGGCCAAGCTTTACTTAAATGGGCTCTGTGTAGAACTTTAAATTGAATGAGCCCCAGTCTAGCACATGATAAAGAGGAATGGACTCTTTTGAGTGCCTTCTCCCAGATTTTGTATGACAATACTATGCCAAGTTCTTCCAACCAACAGGCTTTACTCTTATTAATTAATTGATAGTATAAAGTTGAGATAAGTCCCCTATTATTACATGTAAAAGTAAGCTTTTCCCACATTGAGATTGCTGGAAGATTAGGGAAAGATTTAAACGTTTTCTTTGTAAAGTCACGTATTTGTAGGTATTTTAAAAAGTTGTTATTTGGGAGATTGTATTTATTCTTTAAATTATCAAACGTGTCAAATATCCCATCTGTATATAGATTTTTAAAACACATTAGACCACTCAGACCCAACTGTCTAAATGTTGAATCTTGATCAGAAGGAGGGAACAGAGGATTTTTGTATACAGTCCCTGACATAAGTTCTGTCGCTTATCCATATTGTGGAAACAAACGCTTATAACCTGACTTTAAATTCATCGATTGGTTTTAGAAAGGACTCATATGAAAGCTGAAACCCTCCCAAATGAGATTTAATTTACGAAAATAAATTTGCTTCACTGCAGAAATATTGATCATTTAATGAACACAGAAAGGTCAGATTTTGGCAAGACCTGTGGCTCGTGATCACTTGGTGTAACGCGGTGAGCACGGGAACGTACACACCGCGTGAAATAAAACAGAAAGGGATAGACCCAAGTGCCCCCTTGACCCAAGTGCCCCGGATATTTGGCCCCCTCCAACCAGTGCCTCCATTCCTCTAGGGCTAGCTTGACCGCTAGCAGCCCTTATCCCCCACATTGTAGTTTCGTTCTGTGGGTGTCATGTGGTGCAAGTAGTAGGCGCATGGATGGAGCTTACGATGGGTCCCAGTCCTCTGGGAGAGGACAGCGCCCACTCTGTAGTCGGAAGTGTCGACCTCGACCACGAATGGTAGTTCAGGGTTGGGCATGCATAACACAGGCTCGGATGTGAATTGTGTCTTTAAATTATCGAAGCCGCTGAGCTTCAGGCGTCCAGACAAAAGGACCAAGGTAGTGTGAGGAATAGCCAGGGTATTCTGGGTTATATGATAACCCTTATATATTCTGGGGTATATGATATATCTCCTTAACATGAAAAAGTGACTTTTCCAACTTAACAAATGTGGTTTGTTAAGTGGTTTTCAAGCAGCAACTGGAACACACACATAACAGGTCTTACATGGTCGGACTCTGGTCATTTGGAACATTTTGTTTTGTGAACTCTAGGGCATCATGAGGCAAACTCTCATTGACA